>NC_081411.1:470300776-470609942 GCF_030272615.1 Cryptomeria japonica | reverse complement strand
ATAGTCATCATACAACAATCTAATCAAACATGTACCGATTGCATCAAGCAAACAAATAATTACTGGTTAAGATCAAATGATCAAATGCCAATAGGTTTGCAGGAGCATCAATAGGATGAAGAAGATGAAACAAATCAAAGACAAGAGGAAGAACATGGTGAAAGGTTGGTTCTTACTCCACAAGATTTAGATAACTTGTTGAAAGATATCATAGGTGGAGATAAAGAACAAGAAAGTCAAGAGCCGACCAAGGACTTCAATGAGCAAGAACTTAGAAGAATATCAACAACAACTTGATATTGATGGCACTCTATAGGAAAACTTGGCTCAACAAGTGCTTCCCACCTAGGGAGAGACCCAAGCTCCTCTAGCTACACATGGTGGAGAAGAAGACAAAAATGCAAAAGAACCGTTACAAGGAGTTGGAAGGGTGACGACACAAATAGCCACTGAAGAAGGGGGCATAGATGAAGGAACACTGCAATGGTTATCCTTCACTTTTGATAAGAAACTAAAGGTGGTGCTACCTAAACTCACATTATAGCAAGCCATTACAGAGGAGCCAAAGAAAATAAAGAAGGCTAAGACAAGTCATCATTTATCTTGAACTGGCTCCGGTGAAGTAATTGTCAATATCGCATCCCCTGTGGAGACAGAAGGAGAGGGCCCTTCAAAATACCAAGTATCACAGGTCATGCTTGGAAAAAAAATAAAGTGGGGAGAGCTTGATACTTTAGAGTTTTCTACCAGCACAATAAGGAGTAGAATGGAGAAAGAGCATAACTCCCAATTGTAGATAAAGGCACAATTAAATCATTATAAACAATTGCTTGTAGAGATGGGGAAGCCTTTGGATTCAAGGGTAGATGACATATTGTCATCCACATCATCGCTCCTAGAGGGTGATGTAAGAACTTTAATTGAAATAAGAAAAGTATCTACTACTACAAAGTTTTGGGCAAAAGAGAACGTTTCAAAGGTGAAACTCTTCCTAAAACATACAACAGGTATTTATGAAAAGATCCTCAAAATGAAGAAGGCAATAAGAGATTGTTCAACAAATTGGGAAGTGAGGATCAAAGACTTCACTAAGAAGTGTAAAAATTTGAATAAAATGTTGGCCTTGGGTGAAGAAGTGATTAAAAATGAAGATTTGCTGGGAGGAGATGATTTTGGTAGTCTACAATATTGTATTTTTATAATAGAATTTAAGGTAGAAGTTCTTAAGTAGTGTAGGTCAAGGATATTGGAGGCACATGCTCCTCTTTTGAAATCAATTGGTAAGTATGAAAATTTTGTGAAAAAGTTGTGAGGGGCATATGGTCTTGGTATTTTGAAAGATGGTCGCCTAAAGGAAGGTGTAGTGCTAGATCAATGGGATCAATATGTGGCTCATCATTTTGCACCTACAATAGAGCTCAATACAAAGTTGATGGATAGATACTCATTTTTGACCTCTTAGTGTATACATGTGAAGGGAGTAATTGATAAGTTGGTCAGCAGATGGGAGTAGGGAAAGAAAATTTTGAAGAAGTTTGAGTTCAGATTTTGTATGTTGTTGATCCTCCTGAAGATACACTTGCATGTATTATTAGCAACTACAAGAGATATAAAAGGAGTAAAGGATGAACACATAGTTGCCACACATGTAGTTTTTTATAGCTTTTTGAAGATATTTTTGGTTGCCATCAGAGCTAGAAGTTCAACTGTTGTGTAACATCAACTTCAGTTTTTGGTAAAATTTTGCATGGTTGTAATAGCAAATTTTGGGAAGGCATGTTTCATAGTGATAGTTAATTAGTAGTTCAACTGGAGTTTAAGGTAGAGACTTGCATGTCAGCTACAACACCTTTCTTTTGTAGCACTTAGTTTAGATAGATTTAATTGCTAGAATTTAGGACATGAAACTCTATAAATTAGAAGTTTTGATTCATTGTAAGGGTCCGCGAATTGATGATTTGAGGTCCATTTTAGAGATTCCACTAGAGATTTAATGCAGATTTTTATAAGTTTAGAAGATTTTGTGATACTCTTTGAAGTTTAATACAAAAAGAAGCTTGTGGATTTCCTGATCTACTTGTGTGTTTTGTATGGTTGTGTTCTTCGTGATCTGGTAACTTCTATCATTTGAATCAACAACTAGTTCTTTTGGATTTTTTATTATTTTATGATTCATATTGCACATGTAAATGGTATATGAGGATTAAATTGATAGGGTGATTATTGGTTGGGTGATATTCATTTCCGTTGGTGTGTAGAGTTGTCTAACTTTATATACTTTCTGGGGCTTGTTATTTGAATGTTGATTTTGTGATATTGATAATATTTGGATTGTAGAATTCCAACCTTGTGGATCATTCAATTGTTATTGTATCAATTTTATTGTTATTTCCTTCTTCCCCTGATCTATCTTTTGCCATTTATTTTGAGAGAATCTAGATAAAAAAATACAAAAAAAAAGTAGGTAATTCAAAGTTGTTTCAACTAGCAGGCCGCTTGACATGTACAATCGCAACAACCACTGAGCTACCCATCACTGTCGAGACTCGACTATAGAGACCTTGGATTAGTTAGTTTCCCAAAACCTACTACTTTTTAGGAGAGGTGGTGAGTGTTCACATAAAATACTTGACTATTGGTGAGTGTGTCAAAACACTCATCAATAGGACCTTTATTGGTCCCATTTGGAGTGGCAAAAATATCTGGCTTGTTTTATCTCTTTTCTTAAAAAAATTGTAAGAGGTTTAGAGTTTCATCTTGAGAGGTCCTTCCCTAAACACTAACATGATTTGTCACTCATGAATTGAAGGTGAAATTAAATGTTTTAATTCATATGTATGCCACCCATAGAGTTTGTACAAAAGTGATCAAGTCAAAGCTTTATGATTTCCCAAGTCTTACTAATTATCATATGCCTCCTTTATTTGATGAAAATGAGGGTGGTTAACAAAAATAGTTGTGGTTAAGACCCAAATCCATGTGCAATTCAAAAATAAGGATAGTTTTTGATCCTATATTGGTAGGTATTTAGGTAGATGAGACACTTACTACAGAAACATAAATTTTTTAACTAAAGTCATCCTCATATTTAATCTTAAATTTTCCAATCATCAACAAGTGAATCCATATCCCAAAAAATGGTGAACTTTGCGGGAGGAGCTGAGCAGCGAGTGGGAAAATCAAATTTCAAATAGGGTGATGGTGGACTTTCTGTGCCTAGTGTTGGTGATCATGCAAGTTCCCAGGCCTCCCAGGGTCTTGTGGGGGACAAGGCAACAAAAAAATCAGTCGAAGATAAAGATTCCAAAGTAGGGGACCCACATGATAGAGGTAAAGTAAAGAAATGGATGACTTTATTTGGAGTCAAGCTTTCGGTGTATTTTGGACTTCCAGAAGTTAAAAATCTTTCTGATCCAATGACAAGGGTTTTTGCTATATCTGTGCCGGATAAGCTGGTTGATTTCTCTATCTCTGGTCTGGCTATGACTTTGGTTGGGTGATTTGCTGGTTTTAGAACTAACATTGATGTTGTTAGTAACTTGAAAAGGAGAAAATGGTTTCTCAAAGGCCAAGTGGATGTGGCAGCTTTGCCTAGGGGGTTTTTCTCCTTTTCTTTTAATAATGAAGAAGATTTGAATAAAGTGCTCTGTGAAGGCCCGTGGATGTTTGGCAAGTCAACTTTAGCTTTACAAAAATGGGCTCCTAACTTACCATTGGATGATTCCTTCTTTGTGTCGGCTCTTATGTGGATGCATCTTCCTAGCGTTCCATTGGAGTTTTGGAAGGAGGAGGTTTTTAAAGGGATTGCGGGCTCCTTTGGGGAACTCCTATCGATCGGCCCAATGACTGTAGCCAAATCTAGGTTGGTTTTTGCTTGTATTTGTGTTAATCTTAATCAAATGATGGATATGCCTCAATCCATTGAGATTTTGTCTAAACTGGGGAAATGGACCCAAGTGATTGAATATGAATCTCTCTAGTTTGTGTGTTTTAATTGTAAAAATTTGGGTTATTGGGCAAAATCCTATCCTTCCAAGAAGGGTAAGAATAGTAAAACTGATAGTAATCTGAAGTAGAAATGGCAAATGAAAGGGAATAATGATGCTCTACCTTTAGAGTCAATCCCTGAGAAGGAAGCGACCGAGTTGGAAAATGAGGAAAATAAGGGTATGAATAACTACAAGGAAAATTTTGATTGCGCATCTTATAATAGTAAAAAATAAAGTAATAAGGAGGGAGAGGATGCTACTGAAGACCTGGTTCAAAATACTGAATCTGCGGATTTGAAGGTTGATCTTATCATCCAGGATAAAGATGTTGATTTATCTAGTAATGATGTTTCATCTTCATCTAATAACAAGGAAAACAAGGAAGAATTTGATGAATCTCAAGACTATAATATCTTGGAAACGGTGCCTTTGTTGTTATTAACCAATGGAAGTCCTAAGCAGACTGGTAATATGAACCTGAACTCCCAATGTAAAACTCCTCCTAGAAGCATGGAGATGGTGGGTCTTGAGCGAAATCCTTGGATTTCTAGTAATAAAGAAGGCAAGTCAAATAAGGTAGGACCCAATGGAGGTATTTAAACAAGAAGAAAGAATAAGGTTGCAGATGATGGAAATTAGAACAAAAAATAGGGGAGACCCTCTCTAAAGAATCAGAGGGAACATGAAAGTTGGAAGAACCGTGCTGATGGAACACAAATTTCCATCGAGTTAGCCTTATCTTTGGTTAAATTATGAAGATAATTTCATGGAATATCAGAGGGTTGAACACCCCCCAGAAGCAAGATGTGTTGTGTAATATTATAAGAGATCATAAACTGGATGTAGTTCTTATTCAGGAAACTAAGATGTGTAAGGATAAAGTGGAAAAAATTAGAATTTTCAAAAATAATGGGGTGATTGGTACTAGCTTGGAGGGTGCCTTAGGAGGCACAACTATCTTTTGGAATCAGAATTCCATTAAAGGTAAGGAAATTGCTTCAGGGGTTAACAGGACCTTGGTTTTTCTTGAGCATATTAGGGATAACTTTGTCTAGGTTATCTTTAATATCTATGTGCCTAATACTAAAGATAGAAGAGCTAAATTTTGGATTCTAGCAGAAGAGAGACAAAGGTTTTCAGATAAAAGCTGTATGATTATGGGAGATTTCAATACTCCCTTAAAAGAGGATGAAAAGATGGGAGGACTTCCTTTGTAGTTAGATGGAAGACAAGATCTCATGGACTTTATCAATGATCAAGCTTTGATGGACGTGGATCTCAGAGGGATTAATTATACCTAGACCAATAGAAGAATTGGCCCTGATCTCATTCAAGTTAGGTTGGATAGATCCTTGATCTCCCCTGATTGGCTCTCTAAGTATAATTGTTCTCTGGCATCTAGCATTAAGATTGGTTCTAATTATTATCCTATCTCTTTCACTACCAATCGTACTTCCTCAAAATGTAATTTTCTGTTTAGATTTGAAAAAGCATGTTTATCCCACCCCTCTCTGGAAAACTTTGTTTCTGAGTGGTGAAATTCAGAGGTTCAGGGTACTGCTTTATTCAAAGTGGCCAAAAAGCTTAATATTATCAAAGCCAAAGTCATAATCTGGAATAAAGAGACTTTTGGAGATATCTTCAAAATGAAAGCCAATATTAAGATAGATATTAAAGAAGTTCAGGATAAAGTTCAAGTGGAAGGCCTTTTTGAGGATTTGAGGAATTCTAAAAATGAGCTGCTTTCCAAATACCATGAAATTATTTCTAATGAAGAAACCTTTTGGAAACAAAGATCAAGAGCGTTATATTTGAAGGAAGGTGATAAAAATACCTATTTTTTTCCATGTGACTACTCTTGAGCATAGGGTGGCCAACATAATCTCCGATTTATCTAGTAATAGGGGTATTTTGTCGGAAGAAGATGAAATTAAAAAGGAAGCTGTGGATTTCTTTAGTAATCTTTTGGGTGGTGAGGATTCTCTGGATATCAAAAATCAAGACCTTCTTGCTCAAGCTATCCCTACCATTTTAAATGAGGATGACAACAAAAATCTTTCTACGATCCCTACAAATCAGGAGATCAAAAACGTAGTTTTTTCCTTTCTTGGAGACAAGTCTCTTCATCCAGACAGATTCCCTATGTTATTCTTTCAAATTGTTTGGAATATTGTGGAGAATGACATTTGTAATGGTGTTAAAGAATTATTTGGGTCTAGACAGCTTCTCAAAGAACTCAATGCTACCTTTATTGTCCTCATCCCTAAGATCCCTGGAGCTGATTCTCTCAATAAGTTTAGACCTATTAGTCTTTGTAATTATTTTTACAAGATAATATCTAAGGTGCTCACTTATAGAATTTTGGATATCCTTCCTCGCATAATTTCTGCCCAGCAAAATGGTTTTGTCCCTAGTAGATAGATTCTGGATTCCATCATTTCGGTTCATGAGAACATTCATTCTCTAAGTGTCGCTAAAAAAAAGGGCTTTTTTCTAAAGCTGGATATGTCCAAGGCCTATGACAAAGTGAATTGGAAATTCCTTTTCAGAATTATGAAAGCTTTTGGGTTTGGGGAAAAGGTGATTTAGCTATGTTCTCAGTTGACTAGTATGACCTCTTCTGCTGTTATTATTAACGAATCTCCCTCCAGTTTTTTCAAAAGTTCTAGAGGCCTAAGATAGGGGGATCCTATCTCTCCTATCTTGTTTACTATTTTGGCAGAAAGTTTGGGAAGATTTATTATGAGAAGTGTGGCGGAAGGGAAACTCAAAGGCCTTAAGCCTTCCTCATCCAACTTAACCTGTACTCATGAACAGTTCGTAGATGACTCTATTACCATGGGAGAAGCTACCATAAGAGAAGCTAGAGATATGAAGATTGTCATGGATTCCTATGAAGCTACTTCTGAGAAAAAAATAAACTGAGATAAGAGTTCTTTGTTCTTCATCAACACCCCCGTGGATAGACAAAGAAGGATTGAAAGTATCCTTGGATGTAAAATTGTAGAGTTTCCTTCTACTTATCTGGGTCTTTCTCTATGCTTAAAGCCTTTAGAGAATTTCTGGATGAAACTGGTTGATAGATTTAATTCCAAATTGGCTAGGTGGAAGGGAACCCTCCTCAGCCAAGTGGTCAAGGTGATGATACTTAAGGCTACTCTTTAAAATCTGCCTATCTATGCCCTTAGTATATTTAAGATCCCCAGGAAGTTTGTTAAGGCCATTGAAATAATACAAAAAAAATTCTTATGGTCGGGAGTGGAAGATAAAAATAGAATCCCCTTTATTGCCTAGAATAATATTTTCACTCCTAAGGCTTTTGGGGGCCTGGGAATAAGGAACATTATGACTATGAATAATGCCCTATTAGCTAAACAAATTTGGAGAATGAAAGGGGAGGAAAGGGAATGGAATTCCATTTGGAAAAAGAAATACCTTCATATGCAACTGTCTAATGAAGAGTTTATGGATAATTCCTTCCTTGTGGATGGCTCTGCTATTTGGAATGTTGTTCAAATGGCTAAAGTCTGAGCTGCTGCTCGAATAAAGTGGAAATTGGGTAATGGGAGGATTATCAGATTCTGGGAGGACAGATGGCTAATGGATAAACCACTAGAGGAAATCCCCATTCTTAATGAATGGAAAGATTGGTTTAAAAACAAGTATGGACACCTTGTTAGGGACTACTGGAGAAATGGTAAGTGGATTGAGTTTAGCCAGGTTTGTCTGGGCCTAAGATTTTTAGAGACCTTTCTCTCTTCCAAAATCTTCATGGAGCATTATGAGGATTGTATGATTTGGAAGGAAACTTCTAATGGGCGATATTCTATTTCTTCAGCTGTCTCTATACATTACAAAGTTCTAGATGAGATTCCTCTGTGGGTGAAAGTGTGGATGAAGAATTTGACTCCCAAAATTAATATCTTCTTTTGGATCTTTATCCAAAATAAGGTGCTAACCCTTGATAATCTCCACAAGTGTGGATTTTTTTTTCCTAACAGGTGCTCTCTTTGCTGCAGGGAGGAGGAGTCTGCCTGCCATATCCTCTACCAGTACACTTTCAATCAGGATATTTGGAATATAATTCTCAATAAGTGGAAGTTGAGCTAGGTTTTCCCGAACTCATTGGAAGAGTTTTGGCAACAATGGTTTTGCCCTAGCTCTAATTCTAAGAATGTTGAGCTTTGGAAACTTATTCTCCCCATTGTCACCTAGAACATCTAGAAGGAGCGTAACCATAGGATTTTTAGGGGAAAAAGTGTGAACCCTGAAGTGGTGGTGGATAAAATTTATAGAGGGATCCATGATTGCTTATATGAAATTGATACTGATTATCTGCTAAAGAAGATTTTATTGAAAGATGGAACCTTTCCAATAGTAGAAATAGCAAGGATAAAGGTAGAGAAGGTCTTTTTTGGAGCTTTCCTCCCAAAGGATGGATCAAGGCCAATTTCAATGGGGCATCTAAGGGAAATCCTGACAATGTTGGATATGGGGGAATTGTCAGGAATTTTGTTGGAGATTGTCTTGTGGCTGTAGCTGGTCCTTTGGGTAACCAAATGAGCCATTATGTTGAAGCTTCAGCTGCCCTTAATACTTTGATTATTGCTAAAAATCTCAATCATGACAAATTATGGTTGGAGGGATATTCTCTTAATATTATTAAATGCCTAAAGGGTGAAGTTGAGCCTTTGTGGTCCATCGAAAATATCATTTTTAAGGCCAGAGAAATTATTACTAGTTTTAAATCTATTATTATTGAGCATGCCTTTAGGGAAAAGAATGTCATCATGGACAGTCTTGCTAACCTTGGCATTATATCTGAAAAACAAAGCATATGGAATGGTGAAGATAATATTGAGTTCAATATTAAAGACCTCATTAGAAAGGACAAAATTATGGGGAAAGAAAGATTGCATTTTAATTATGGTTGTATTAATGATTAAACATCAAAACTTTAAAAAGGAGATGATAGCTTGTCAGAAGGGAAGAGTTTTAAATATGAATATTAAAAATTCACATGCTTTGTGGGTGCTTATTTTCAAGTGTCTGAGTGTCATCTAGAAGCTCTCTTTGAATTTGTTGAAGCAGAAAAATTGCAGAATGAATTCAAGAATGGGAGGTGACCTTAGAAGAGAGGAACCCGATAACCTTTCTAGATGGTGGGAGATGCCCAAAGACAAAGCTGGAGAAGGGTTTTATGACGTCGTTCATGGAAAAACTGGTGGATTATGACAAAAGAAGAGTTAACTTGGTGGTTACTAGAGTGACTAAAAACTGGAAAAATTGCACTTTCAAAATCCACTGTGTCAAATTCAAGTTGGGCGTGGACCTCATCTCTACGGTCACAGGTATGCCCTATACTAGTCTCAATTTCTTTAGGGACTTGAAAGTCTCCAATAATGTTGTGAAGCTCTTTCCGCATAAAGATAAGGAGAGAGCTAAATTAGGCAAAGCGTCTGGGGGGTACTATGATGTGTCTAACATTAAATTTTTTGGGGGTTTTGTGCTTAATGCCATTATGGAGTATATCACTGTGGAGGGTCGCTTCACTAGGATCAATACCTATCACTTTGTGCTTCTGAACCACTTTAGGCATGAGAAAAGGGTGTCTCTTCCTTATTACCTTTTCAAGTCCCTATCGCGCTCGTTGAACAAGCATGGTAAGAATCCCTCTTCTCTTGTGCTTCACTATGATCTTATTTTGCTCATTTATGAGCATTGTAAGATTTTGGTGATTTAGGAAAACAAAAGGCTATCGGTGTCCCTGGGCAAAGGCAAGAGGAAAAGTGAGGATTCTGGGCCCAACAAGGATGAGCAAAAACAGAGTAAAAAGGCTAAAAAAGGCTCTGCAGAGAAAAATGTGGAGGATACAAATTTGAGCCATAAACATAAGGATGTGGAGGTTGATCCTGAGTATATGGGAAAAGAATGTAGTGATATGGAGATTGATGATACTGATAGGGTGGAGAGTTGGAAAGATGAGGAAGTGGGAGAAGAGGAAGGAGGAGAAGAGGAAGATTCTGATAAAAAAAGATTGGTCAAGGAAACATCCAGAATGGATAGTGGTAATGAGAAGGAAAATCAAGAAGAGGATGAGGGTAACAAGGAGGAACCTACCCATAATGCGAGCCCTGGTGATCTCAACAACCAGCCCATGGAGGAGTCGGATAACCAGAAAAAATAGAAGGACAAGGAAATGGAAATAGAGCTCAACAAGGATAAGGAGGATACGAGCATGGAAAAGGATAGAGGTGGTGATGAGATGAATACTGGTATGCTTATCCTAGATAAGCTTAAGAACTAGTCTGATGCTTGTCTGGGTTTTGATAGATGGGTTTATGAAAGAATTAATAAAATGGAAAAAAGGCTAAACACCAGGAAGAGCAGGGACAAAAAGGTGAAAGAAACTCAGAGCAATGGAAAAAGGAAATGGACGAAAAGGTGGAGAAGCTGGAAGTTCAGATTAGCAAGCTGGAGGAAGGGAAGACTACCATGAAGAACTTCTTGATTTCAATTTCTAAGATCCTTAACTCTGCGACTAGGAACATGGAGGAAATTGCTAAATACCTTGATGGTCCCAGCCCTACCAAGTCTATTGTGGACCTTGATGTTGAAGAGGCTGCTACTGAGGCTGGGAATATGGATAGTGCTCTTGGAGGTGTGGCAAAAAAGGACCAAGGCAAGCTTGAAAAAGGCTGCCTTGGCTTCTTCAAAGGGAATCCCAATTCTCAGGGAGAATATCAAAGAAATGCAAGGGATTAGCGAGAAATTGGCTAATGTCCTTAAAACATAATGTAATTTGTCTTTTTTCTATTTTATTGGTTGTTGCTGGTAGTGTTGGACATTTATACTCGCTTTTGTCTAGTACTTTGCTGGTTTTTTCGCTATCTGTCCCATTTCGTTTCTTAATGCTTTTATCTTTTATGGTTCCTTTGTAAAGGGTTTCGGGATCCCTTCAAAACCTGATTTTCCTATACTAAAAAACAAGTGAATCCATATTATATAATGTTCTTATTATCCATTATTTATTACTTATTATTCTATTTTTTATTACATTATAATATTCATATCATAATATATTATCTCATTATTCTTCATTATGTCATAAATATTATATTATTCTTCATTTAATCCATTAATAGACTCTATTATTCATCTATTTTCCAAATCTCCTACATATCAACTTCATCTTCTATTTGTCATCTCCCACTCCTATCCATTTGATCCACATGCTGAATGCAGTATAAACACTCTTCATTTCCACATAAACCCTTTGTAATGGTAAAAAATTAGGGTTTCCACCCCAAGAGAGATGAAAACCATTAATTTTAAACTTGGGAGACCATTACATTCAAAAGAGGGGGAATCTAATAGATTCAATAAAAAACTAGCAAAGATTAAGACTAAATACCGATTGGATTTGATTGGGGGTCCCTGTTTTGTAAATTGAATTGTCGAATTAAGATGAAGTGCTAGAAATGAAGGTAAAAACATAAAAATAGAGAGCTATAGATGTGGGATTGAGATGTGCACCTAGATCTGAGAGATGTTCATAGACTTATATTTGATCCCTGAAACAACACATAATATGTCGCGATTGTGGTGCCCATCACTATGGTCCTTCAAATTTTTCGCACACCGAAGGGGAAGTAATTCATCTTTACAAATAATGTTGATTTTGAATATTGTAGCTCTCTACCTACTTCCTACACATAGAAAGAAATGGAAATAGGTTGGGTATAGGGGCTTGCCTGAGTCAAACCTTGGTTTTGGAATTAACCATTAAGATAAAGATAATTGAAATTGATGTAATGGAAGATTCTTCTTTTGAGGGAGATGTTGAATAATGATTGGAAATCAAGTGATATACCTCTCTATGAAGATTTGTTTGTCTCCAGATGAGATTAGGGTTTCATAAAGTCTTCAACAAAATAAGATGAAAATGTCTACTTCAATGCTTGAATCTTGACTTTATTGCTGCTCCTAGGCTTGAAGGAAGACTAATTAGTGCTCAATTTCTCTTGAATGCTTGATTACTTGATGTCAAATGTGTGTATATGATTTTTGGATATTCAAATGAGAGGGGGAAGCCTCCTTTTATGCTTGCATGTTAGGAAAACTAATTAATTTTCTCACATGAGCCGACACGGAGATAGGAATCCCGCTCAAATTTGAAATGCTAAATTGATTTTTTGAGGGGCTCAAAATGAGGAGGACCATGGTGTGGTGCCATAGTCCTAGTGAGGACCAAGGTTCCATGCCCTAGTCCTACCCTATTTTGGGGCTAGAACAAGGTGCCAAATGCATGGAAAAGGTTAAAAATGGTGCAATACATGAGGGCCATGAGCATAATTAGGTCCCAATCAGGCCAAGCAGTGCAAATGCTAAGGTAGGGACCCAATGCGGTCAAAATTGCAAAGGGGTAAAATTTTAGGATGCTACACCCTTTATCCCACATTCATCCTGATATTGGATTCACACTTGAGGACAACTATAAAACCCCATCCCCCTCTCTCATTTCAATCATCTAACAATTTAGTTCACTTTTGCTTTCTTGCATTCTGGTTATCTTGCACTTTGCTATATCTAGCTTTCATATCATTTGCACTTGCATTTGAATCTTTCCAATCTTTATTTCCTCATAGCATTTTGTGCATGTTCTTCTAAGATAAATATTATTAAAATACAAAATCTTGAGGAATAGGAGGGAAATAGAGTGATTTTTATGTTTGCATGCATGTGTTTTTAGATTAGATATCTGTATTTGCATTTTTGTGTGTGATTTGCATTAACTCCATTGTTGATGTTGGAAGTTTGAATCTTTGATTCGAACCATTTCCCTCATCTTCACTTACAATGGACAAGTTGGATTAATATTTGAATGCTTTGTCAAGGTTTGATTAAGGCTAGTCAAATTGGAGGTAGCAAGAAGCAAAATCAATGATGATGATTATCAAATGCATCTCCACAAGGTTTAGAAATTTGAGGAAGGTGATGAAGCCCTATAATCTATTATGGTTGCTCCTTTAAATATATGAAAGTAGTTTTGAATTTTTGAACTAGGAAGTGATCATTTTTCCTACCCCTTTTTGAATTTTTGTAAATTTTGCTCTTTTGTCTTTGTGAAGGTAATGGAAAGATTTGATCTTATCTTGAGGTTGATTTCAAATCATGCCAAAATGATTTTTGAGGCCAATTGGGAAGATTTGAGCAATAAATACATATTTATTAAAAATCTATATTAAGCTTACCTTTATCATAGTGGCTTTAATACGTCTACACGGTCATCAGATTTCCTCCAACTTGATAAGAAGATCTGCATGAAGAAAAGGATTAAGATCATTAACAACAATTACCACATGTGGAGAATGAAAGAGGATGTTTGATCTTTTCAGTAGAACAAAAAGTTATTTGTCTTGTATCATGTGAGGTTGTTACCTACTGCCACATTTTTTGTAAAAGACCAGAAGCTTGTCGCTCACTTACTTTATAAAAGGGAATGCAAGGCCTTATTTAGAATCTCTTAGGTTATCTTATCTTTTTTTTTAGGGGAGATTGTTAGGCCCAATATGGAAAGCTAATGTACTGAGAGGGGAGGGGTGAATCAGTACTTCAAAACTTTTCTTTAATAAAAACCTTATTGTTATGCATAAACAGAATAGTGCAATAACATAAAATAAAGTTAAAACAAATAGATAACAATCATACATGATTCACTCCATAACACATATATTTTGGTCATGCAGAAACTCTTGGTTAGAGAGAAAAATTACGGTGGGGATGGCACCCACAACTTCACTACTGCAATAATAAAGATTGCTCGGTTAGAGCTACATTTAGCTATTTTTGATAGCTTACCCTGTTAGGAGTAACAAGATCTGTTAGATCTACCTTACTAAAGGATTTCACAACACTATATAAATGCTGCACCTGGTTAGAGGATTTACAATTTATAGACTTGGTTAGAGTCTTTTACCCTGTTAAAGGTTTCTCTTTCAACTTTAAAATATTACAATAAGACTTTACAAATATCTGCAACTTTACATCTAAAATGTTATAGTAGATTCTATGTGCTCAGAATAAGATTACCTAGCTTATAGCATACCTCGGTAACCCATATTGTAACTTGATAAACCCTTTTGTTTACTCTGTTCTTCAACTGTTCACTGATAACCTTCTCGGTGACCTCTCTATGTCTCTATAACAGTCTTCCTTCATACATACACACACACACATTCATACACATTCATCCACATTCATCCACATTCATTTCTCTCTTCCCATGCTGTATAAATAGATCTCTTACAGCAGTGATCTAATTCATTGTTCAATCTTACACAGATATTCCTCTAATGAATAACTAAACAAAATATTTCATTGGTTAGATTGACCTTGCAATCAAACATAATCTTCTAGTGCAATTTCCAATGTAAAAATGGTTAGATATGTCTCGATCTTGTAACATGTTTTCATGTGCATGTCCAGGTTCAATGTATCTGGTTAAACATTTCACTCGGTGAATATCAACTCGGTGAGTTAACTTTACTGTTCGGTAGCCATGAAACCAATACTCGATAAACAACTCGGTGAATACTGTGTTCTGTGACTGCTTTCTTCTGTAACTGACTAGACTGTTCATACTAACTTCTCTATGTGTACTGACTGCATGATTCGGTAATACTAACTGACTAGAATATATAGTATGACTTTGGATATAAAACTAATGGCAATTTGATAAGTAGTAACAATCTCTCCTTTTGACATTAGTTGAGATGTTTGACAAAAACTACTTTCAAAGTCATAACTCAAAAACTATATACTTACAAAATGACTACACTTGACAATATATACAGTAGTCAATGAAATAGTATATGCAGATATACTCCCCTTATTATTATTCTATACATAACTTTGAATTTTGCTGCTCGGGTCAGTTCTGTGCTTGTGTGCTCTAAATGCTCTATATATTTTGCTCGGTATACTCCCCTTGTATACAATACTCAAAACTGTATTACCAAAACTGTATCACTCTAAATATAGTATTACTCCCCCTTTGTTGGGTATTACTTTCCTCTATGTAGTATCAAAATATTACTCCCCCTTTTTGACAAACATCAAAAACTTAATTTCCATCCGGAGGCGGTAACTGATCAAAAATAGACTTGGTCCAAGCGTTGGTGAGGGCGACTAAGAGTGAATCCTTTACACTTTCCATTAATGAATTTTGTGCTTGAATATCAGCTAAGAGTGATATTAAGCCATCAAGAGTGCTTCCCTCTTGTGTAGTTGATAGGTGTGTAGCTCTGTTGATCTGTTCCTATACTGATGAGAGATGAGGGAGGAATAATGTCTGAAGGGTCATTATGCCCATCCTTATTTTATGCTCTTCATTCCTGAGCTCTAACTATTGAGCCATGAGCTGTTGAAGCTTTGTATAAAATTATGAACTGAATTAGGCTCAATGATCAACTTAGTTGAGAGATTGGTGATCTCTTTCTCAATTGCATCAGTTTTACTCTTGATATCTTTAATGAATAAGGAAAATGTACATAGTTTCTGGAATAAATAAAGAATATGCTTGAGTTGAGGGGACAACTCAACAATGAATTTGACAAGTTTTACCTTGCCAACAACAATGGATTTTTGTACTTCCTCTATCATTTTAGCAGTAAGCTCTTTATCCTTGAGCTTGCTTAAGTACTCAGATGCATCAACTCCAGATGTTTCAATCTGATTTAGGAGTTCATCCAGTTGAATGTGGATGGCTACATTGGTTGACACTATTGTTGAAGGTAGCATTTTTGTGAGTAGTGCCCTAACCTTTTGAAGTACTTTATTCTTCTTCTATATGGCCAGTTGCTTCTCCTGTTCGACCTTTGCTTTGCATAGTTCACCGAATTCAGTGAGTGCTTGCCCTTTCAATTTGGAGATGTCTACATTGGGCAACACTATTGATTTAGACAAGTCAAATTTGAAACTATGCTTTCTCACCTTCCTTTCTTTTCCTTTGGTCGGTGGCACTAAGACAAGTGCTTGTGAGGCTTGCTGACCCTCGGTAGGTTGCTTGGTAGATGCAACACTTTGGTCGATTCCTGTAGCTGTTGTAGTGTCCTTGGGTGGCTCGGTGCTAGGGGTCTCAACTGTAACATTTGCAGTGCTTGTCTGTGCTTGAGATGTCTGATCTTTGGTTGTATCATTTGTTGCTTCAGATTTGGTACCTTTGGTGCCTTGCTCTGCGTCCTTGGGAGCTTCGGTTGAGACAGGTGGCTTCACCAGTGGATAAGGCTGAACTTGTTCTAAAACAGATTCACTAGAGACAAGTTTTGCATAGGTAGTGCCTTCAATCATTTCCTGCTTCGGTGTTGCTTCTTCCATTACATCTTCATCAATTTGAATAGTGTCAACTGGGTCTGGACCTTGCTCGGTGACATCTAGATCTTGCTCGGTGACATCAACAATTTCCATTTGAGATTGTTCACCGACATCCTTTTGTTTGAAGATCTCTTACCACTTGGCTTTTGTCTCATTCTCCACATCAAGTATAGCCCATTCAGCAATTTTAAGGCTCTCTCTTTCACAAGAAATTTAGAATTGTATGTGGTCAAATGCTCCTTGATTTCTGCTATGGACATATCAGGAAATAGATGGACTAGACTTCTTTCTCTTATTTGTCTCTCTGAGTCCATTGCATATTTCCGTCTGTTATCAATATGTAAGTATAGTTCACTCGGAAGTGACTTTGGTAGTTCTAATGGAGCTAGCCGAAACTTCAGAAGTGTACAGATGACAGCTTCTTCAATTCATCGCTTCTCATCATTATTCCTAGTCTCATACTTAACATATCTAAATCCTGCAAATCCACCGTATTCTTTAAGATTGACACAAAAAATTTCAACACTGTGAATATTTACCTTTTTGCTTTTCACAATCTGGAATTTATTTGCATCATCAGAATCTATATCACTCGACTCTTTTGCCAAAATGAGTCTCCGAGTAGATTTCTTATAGGTCTTGGTTACCTTGGGTGTAGTAACACTCTTCTGTTTCTTACTTGGTGATGCAACTGATGCTCTAGTGTTGGGTCTCTTTGTTGGTGGAGTCAGTAGGGCCTTTGAGATGTCCTATTTCTTTCTTTTCAGAACTTTACCTTTAGGAAACTCTGTGCTTAAGTTATTTCTACCTCTTGAACTTCAAATTCCTCTTCGATAATGGCAAGATTGTCTTTGATAGGTGTAGAGGAGGATTCTTCTCCAAATTTTTCAGATAAAACCTTTATCATTTTTGTAGCTTTTCTTGTAGCCTTAGGTACTACAATGCTCATTTTTACTTTCTCCTTCACCTCTTCATAGGTTCCATACCTTAGTTCGGTTGCATGCCTTGGTAATGATAAATAGGCATCAATTTGTTGTTGTGTTATATCATAATCAATCTCATAACCCTTTGGTTGCAATGATTGAGTCCTTGGTTCAACAACATTTACATAACAATAATCAGTGTCTACCTCAAAACATATTTCATCTTTGTATTTTTCTACCAGCTGTGGTGGAATCCTGTACCTGTTGTGCATTTTCTCTTGGAACTTGTTGAAGTAATCATCCATGATATCATTAAATTTATCTCCTAACTTCTTGATGAAGTCATTGATCTGATGGGTGATAGGTCGGTGTAGCTCCCATACTACTTTACCGACTGAGGGAAAGAACTTCTCAAAGTAGAAAAACATACATACAAGTAGTGAACCGAACTTTAGTGTATTTGTCGAGTTGTTCTTCTTTGGCTTCCTTATTGTGTTTAGGTTCTCAAACAAGTTCTTCAGTAGTACTTCACACAAGTCTACTTTCATTCCCTTCTTCACTATTTTGTAGGCCAAGTCAACTGTAGCACATGGTACATTGTTTTCCCTTGTAGATTGGAAGAAATAGTAACCAATTACTCTAATTGCAAACTTGAGTTCTGCATCAGTGACATTATTCAATTTCAGTCCTCGGTAATCAAATTCTACTCCTGTTAGACTGATTAGCTCCTTTTGTGATATCATTTTCTATGCTCGTGCATGATCATAGATAGGATACCCGGTGATCAAGTGAATGATTTCCTTAGTGATCTTGAATGGTTGCTCCTATAGCCACATGACATCATCATGTACTCTGCTCAATACAAACTTAACCCACTAGGATTTGAACACACGGGGATAGACTAGGGCTTTAGTTAATCCCTTGATTTTGATATGCTCAAATTTGCTATCCAGTTTTCCATCAGTGAAAATTTCATCATATGTGTCACTAATCTCGACATGACCGAGTTCCTCAACATGGCATTTGGTGAAGAATCTAACATCTTCAACTAACAAGACTCGATCCGGGATGAGTGAAAATGCAATTTTGTCATCCGGTTCAGAGGCAACTTTAGGAGTTAAAGAATATTTCAATGAGGGCTTCTCCACATTTTTGAGAACTACGAGGTCTTGGATCTTGGGCGCCATTGTAGGTTTCAGGTAAGATTTGACAAATTATCCTTAGGGTTTACAAATGACTAATGCTTCACACTTGGTAGACAATAGCAATTTGACTAGATCAAAAACTAGCTTAACAGTGAATAGATTTGATGTAAATACCTCGAAATTCGCTCTTAATGAAGTTTGATCACTTTGATTCGCTCTGCTCTGCTTCTCAAAAACTTGGTGAATGAAAATGACCACAAAAACACTTTTAAGTACTCAAAAATACCTCATCGGGCTTCGTGCAAGTTAGGTCAAGACATTAAATGCACTCGGTTCCCCTTTTACCAATTTACTCCTTTTTGTTTTAACTGAGTAACCAACTTTCCTTTATTAACCGACTTGACAGGTTTCCTGTATAGTATATAAACTGACTAATTGCATCTTAACTATGCAGATTTTGAATTTTGTACATAATAGAATAGGAACTGTTATGATTTAACCTTTAGAGAATGCAGTTCCTTCATACCTTTTCCTGACTAATTTGAAATAGGTGCACCTAACTCGGTAGGTAA
Source organism: Cryptomeria japonica (assembly GCF_030272615.1). Taxonomy (NCBI): domain Eukaryota; kingdom Viridiplantae; phylum Streptophyta; class Pinopsida; order Cupressales; family Cupressaceae; genus Cryptomeria; species Cryptomeria japonica. The sequence continues at coordinate 470,590,938 of NC_081411.1, read as the reverse complement.
GGTGCTTTCTTCATATGACATAATTTCCTTCTTTTTCCAAATCATCTTGAATTTTTCTTTTATCTCTTAACTGTCTCTCCTAGGTTGATCTCTGCAATCTCCAGCTAAATGTCCAACTTTGTGACAATGAAAACATGCCATACCAGGAATTCCCCATGATCTTCGGTTGTTCATTCCAAACCTTATAAAACAATTGGCACTAATATGTCCATATCTTCCACAACATTCACACCATATCCTTGTATTGTAGTCCCATGGTACTGCTGCATATTGTCGGTAAGGATTTGTGTGAGTTCGGTAACCTCTAGTATTTGCTTGGTGTGGATACGACATGTAGTTCTTTTGCTTAGACCAGCACTTCTCGGTACTATGTCCATATCTATTGCAGTTTCTACAAAACCCTTTGAATTTTGCCTTCTGATAGTTGTTAACAGACTTTGTCCTACATTGATTAGGTGTGTGACCATATTTATTGCAATTGTAACAATATCCTTGGACTTAATGATATTCTGTTGCTTACCTTTTTTGATCTGGCATATGTTGGCAGTATGACCTTGATTTCCATAGTAGTAGCAAATAGGCTTCTTCCTTTTGATGTTATTCCTGTTTCTAGCTTACTTTGATGATTCTCCTCTCTCGGTAGTATGAATTCCTTTCTCGGTTGATTCTTTTCCTTTGTAACCGAGTCCTCCATCTTTATAGGGTCTTCTTGTATTCAGTTGTTCATCCAACATTTTTTATGCTTCATAACTTTTCTCCAATGTTTCTTTGGATTTCTTCTCTGTTTCAAGTTCACCAGTCAACCTTGATACTTCAAGTTTCAATGATTGATTTTCATCATTCTTTAGAATTGCTCCATGATGTGCATAACCTAATTGATCTATCATATTTTGTTGAATACCAGTTAACCTTATGATTTCATGATCCTTATTAGATACTAGAGCTTCAAGTTGTTTTTTCTCTCTTTGTAGATCTCTTGCTTTATCCTCAGCTATCCTTAATGTATCTAGATTTTCAGTTATCTATGTACTGAAATGTTCATGTTCCCTTTTCATTTGTTTTAGTTGATCAGCCAATGCTTTGTTCTTTTCTTTCAACATTCCGATCATTTCTTTAGTCTCTTCAGATTTACTATTCTCAGATGATGTCTCAATTTGTTCCACTAGCTCTTGAGAATCCTGCAAGTCATAGATAATCTTCTCCTTACTTTCAGAGATTTTTGCATTTGCCTTTGCATGTCTGCAATCACTTGATTTTCATTATCCAGCTCTTCTTGTAGATACACAATCCTCCGAGATTGTTTGTAGCCTTCCATTGATGAGATCTTTCTCTTTAGGTAGTTAAACCCTTTTCCAAGATTCAAGCTTTGATACCAATTGTTAGGCCCAATATGGAAAGCTAATGTACTGAGAGGGGAGGGGTAAATCAGCACTCCAAAAATTTTCTTTAATAAAAACCTTATTGTTATGCATAAACAGAATAGTGCAGTAACATAAAATAAAGTTAAAACAAACAGATAACAATCATACATGATTCACTCCATAACACATATATTTTGGTCACGCAGAAACTCTTGGTTAGAGAGAAAAACTACGGTGGGGATGGCACCCACAACTTCACTACTGCAATAATAAAGATTGCTCGGTTAGAGCTACATTTAGCTATTTTTGATAGCTTACCCTGTTAGGAGTAACAAGATCTGTTAGATCTACCTTACTAAAGGATTTCACAACACTATATAAATGCTGCACCTGGTTAGAGGATTTACAATTTATAGACTTGGTTAGAGTCTTTTACCCTGTTAAAGGTTTCTCTTTCAACTTTAAAATATTACAATAAGACTTTACAAATATCTGCAACTTTACATCTGAAATGTTATAGTAGATTCTATGTGCTTAGAATAAGATTACCTAGCTTGTAGCATACCTCGGTAACCCATATTGTAACTCGATAAACCCTTCTGTTTACTCTGTTCTTCAACTGTTCACTGAAAACCTTCTCGGTGACCTCTTTGTGTCTCTATAATAGTCTTCCTTCATACATACACACACACACATTCATACACATTCATCCACATTCATCCACATTCATTTCTCTCTTCCCATGTTGTATAAATAGATCTCTTACAATAGTGATCTAATTCATTGCTTCGATCTTACACAAAGATTCCTCGAATGAATAACTAAACAAAATATTTCATTGGTTAGATTGACCTTGCAATCAAACATAATCTTCTAGTGCAATTTCCAATGTAAAAATGGTTAGTTGTGCCTCGATCTTGTAACATGTTTTCATGTGCATGTCTAGGTTCAATGTATTTGGTAAAATGTTTCACTCGGTGAATATCAACTCGGTGAGTTAACTTTACTGCTCGGTAGCCATGAAACCAATACTCGGTAAACAGCTCGGTGAATACTGCGTTCTGTGACTGCTTTCTTCTGTAACCGACTAGACTGTTCATATTGACTGCATGATTTGGTAATACTAACCAACTAGAATATATAGTATGACTTTGGATATAAAACTAATGGCAATTTGATAAGTAGTAACAGAGATGAGAAGTCATGTAAATATTCACTTGTTATTTGTAGGTCTGTAAGTAGGAGTATGAAGGGTCTTTTCTCAAGGTATCTACATATGTGCTCATAAATATAGTTGAATTTTGAAACAAATGTAATATCAGAACATGTTGAAATAAAAAATTAATGATTCTCAAACTATCTCCACTATTTGTATCTAAAACCTTATGAAGTCAATGGTTGAGGAAATTCTGATTTTGTCTCTGCAATGTGTTGCTTATGTGTGTTTGATTTCTGATTTCTTTAAAGTAACGGATTAAATTCTTAAATCATACGCATGGATTTTGTGAGATGCTAATTTTGATATCAAGTATAGCCTATTTTTTATTATCATAGCTTGGTTGTTACAAAGGGTTTATCATAGAGAAAATGTATGTTTCTACTTAGCATATTTCAATTATTTCACTACTTTTTTCATGACTCCATTTGCCCTAGGATAGGCACTGATCATTCCTTCTTTCTTTACAACTTCAGTATACATTTAAAATAATAATAAAAAAACATTTCCTTTCATGTTGTTCAGTTTTAGGTTTGTTTTAATTCAAAATTTTAGGGTTAGAATTATTTGTTCTCAAAGCATACAATGGCATTGAATCAAAGGATATAGCCAAATCTAGTTGATTTCATACATCCATTTTATTTTCTCATGTTGAGAATATATATGTTGGATTACCCACTTGAATATAGGTCAACTCACCTAGGTTTAATAGAGCTTAAGTGTAGAGGATTATGATTAACACCTTATCCCTAATCAAATCCTGTAAACTTGCCCACTGATCCAAGTCCATATTGATTAACATTGGCTAGTCTATTACGGGTACTTGGGAAATCGATTGGGGAACCAACAAAATCTACAACATAGTCTGCATGACAAGAAACTGAGAATACACACGGTATGCCATAAAATGATTGGTGCATCCAATATTAAAAAATGGCTCTAGATACGGTGAAAGGAATTTCATTGGGACCTGAATCGATGCTTACTGGTGACACAATCTATATCAAATCTTGGAAGGAGAGTGAAAAAATAAAAGGGATTATTGAAGTTTTGTGTGAGGCCCTTGAGGATAATAAAATAGATACATATGCCTATCTTGTATGCTTCAATGGTGAAGCTTTAACCTTGCACAAATCGAATGAATTTAGGAGATAATTGAAGTTATTCAAGTTTTGATGCATACTCTCTATGAATAAATATGTAATATTTTTTTTAAGTAATGGAAGGGAACTACCCCTATGGTAGAAAGTTGCTTAAAAAATATATTTATAAATAACTTATTAATTCCTAATTTTCACTTATATTCCCTAATTATGCAATGCATATTAAAATGAATGCACATAAGACACATTTTTCTTTCCAAACATTAAATTCCTTGTTAAAACCATTAATTCAAATTTAACATTAAAATTTACAACAAACAAATGTAATTAAACAACATGCCAACACTCTTTACATCAATCACAAGAGGGATTGTGACTTTTTGAACATTACCAAAATATGTAGAAGTTAGAGTGCATTTAGAAAACTTCCTACAAAAATAAAAAATCACTGTTAGTATTTTGTAAGATAAAAATCTTATACATACAAAAAATACATGCACATAAAAGTTGCTCGAAAATACAAATTAGGTTAATCTTATAGAAACATAAATATAAAAAAATGATTCTATAGGTTTTTTTGAAAAATGATAAAAGCACTAAAAAGGATGAAATGTAAAAAAGTTATTGACATCTAAAGTTTCAAAATGAAACATTGAATTTGGACATATATACCCAAAACATTGGAGCAAGATTTGATAATTGTACCTTCATCACCACATAGGTCTCCAAGTTAGCTTTCTAATGCTTATCAAATTTTGAAAACCCTTTTACTAAATAAAAATTTATATCTATTTTGTAGCATGTGGTTTATAAAAAAATTAAATGAACTTAGGGGAAGGATTAAGGTATCTTTCCTTTAGCCCCTATTCAACTAGGTGGTCAAGTGTTTGTTGAATATTCCAAACAACTAAGGGGGTGGGGGGTGCATTAGTTGTATAAAAAATATATTAATTTTCCCACAGAAATAGATCTAGTATAGATTAATTTAACCATAAAGAGATATGAACATGAAAGAACACACACATGAAACACAAGATATGATGTGGAAAACCCAAGAAGGGAAAAACTACAGAGAATGTTAGTTCTCAATATGAAAAACACCTATTTGGGTGACATTGGTTAAGGTAATTTTTATAAAGGTGGCTCACTACTAGAATGCTCACTGCTTGTGGGCTCACTGCCTGGCTAAAACCACTAGTAAAAGGACTCATTGCCTGAAGGAAGAAATAAATAATCCACCACAGGGGCACAACTGTCATGTTGGTATTATGGATGACTTCATCATGTGTTGCATTGGTTTTGTCATTGATGTCAACACTTATCTTCTTGGAGGTCTACATTGTTGATTTGGCACTATGGTTTTATTGGTTTATTGTTGAACAACACATCATGGTCTCGACATGGATATTGGCTTATATGCACAGTCATTGGTATATACTTCACCGACAGGATATATTGTTCACCAATAGTGATGATAACTTGTTATCATCTAGAGATCATTTGGTTATTTCGAAGACATGGATTAGATGTTTGGATTTGGTGTTTTTCTTATTGGTCTAATCGGGTTGACATATTTACCTTTACTGACAGATAGGTCTAGGTTATGGAGTGGTAAAAGATCATGTTTTCGATCAGCACAACATGTTATGGAAATGGTTTCTTGATTGGATAATATGTAAATGTATTGAGACTGACATATTGTATTGCATCAAGACTTATTTTGTAATTGATTTAATTGTAATATATTTAGTGAGCCGACCTCATGTTAAGGTCTTAGGTTTTGTATATATAATTATAATATCTTAGTGAAGATCATATGATGAGTGTCTATGAATATTGAAGAGTGAAAATAAGCAGATCCCTATGCGAATCATGCAGATATTATCTGAATGTTGAAGGAAGGTTACGAAGGTGTTTGGCACTTATGTTCAGATCTTAAACCGGTACTAAATCTAACATTGGAGATTCTATTTTGATTAGTACATTGTTATTGGATTTAACCATCCAACTATAGTCAATGTGACTCCTATTTTATGATTGAGTAGTGAGCTCTAGGCGGTTGGCCTTTATGCATGTGCATACCCCTTTGTATACACTTACTATTTGCAGTAGTATCATCTGATTGTGGGTAAGTTTTCCCACCGTGTTTTTTCCCCTTACAAGGTTTCCACGTCAAAATCTCTTTTTCAAGTGTTGTGGATGTTGTTTCTCTTTCTGTTTCATGCATTAAGTTATATCGGTACTTCTATAACTGTTAATCTATTTTATTGACATTTAAGTTTGGTTTATCGACACTAAGTTTTAAGTTGGAATAATTTGCACTTGGGTTATAATTTATTCACAACCAATTCACCCCCCCCTCTCAGTTGTCCTTCCGGTTCCTAACAATTGGTATTAGAGCCTAGTCCTCTTTCTGCAGAAGGACTAGTCCTATGGCAACAAATATTTTTCAAGAAGGACAGTCCTAAACTTGATGGAACTAACTATGGTATATGGAAGATCAGAATGGAGACACATTTGAACTACATTGGAAGAGATATATGGGATGTTACTAATAATGGATATGTTGGTCCTACTCCCACTAGTACATTCGGGGCTAATTTTCGATGGCCGATCGTCAGAATTGTGACTACTTTTTGTCGGATTGCCAACAGAAGAAGCCGTCAAAAACTCATCGTCGGACTTTCCAACAACACCTTTAAACATTGGAATTATGACAACACCCTAGACTCTACCAACGGTGGGCATGATCACTCTTCTGGTCAAAAAATTCGTTGGACATACAACATCCTCGTTGGATGTTTGTTTAGTTTGCGTCGGAATTTTGATGGAAGTCTGAAACTTTGCACCAACGAGAATGTTGTTGGTCCGATGGTTTGGTCATCGGTCCAATAATATGCATCAACGACCGTTCGACAAGGAAGTTTTGTCAGACATACAACATCCTCATCAAATGTTTGTTTAGTTTGCATCAAAATTTTGACGGAAGCCTGAAACTTTGCACCAACGAGAATGTTGTTGGTTTGACAATTCCATCATCAGTGCAAAGTTTAGTCTCCATCATAATTCCAACGGAGATTTATTTAAAAAAAAGAAAATTATTATTATCTAGACGTAAAGCACACCTCATTGATATGTACAATGAATGATATTATATCCCCATCAGCTACCAATAGGGGGCATAGGTTTTAAGCTAATATGAGGCACATTGGTTTCAAGCTAATATGAGGTGCACTAGTTTCAAGCTAATATGATTAGGCGCACCATGGCTGAGATGGTCTAAATCCTAAGAGGACTATATGAACCACTGAGTATTGGTAAACCTATTAAAAATGGTGTTGATAGGGAATTAGCTAACATAAATACAAGAGCCTTTAAAGCCAAACAGGAAAATGAAATGACTTTATCTACCTTATCTAAGCTAGTTATTCTTGGGAGCTACCAAAACTTATCTACTATATATATACATGAAATGAATTTATCTACTATATATACACATATTTCTTATAAGTATATCCCAAATTGATAATCTCATATAAAGTGTCATCCTATGTCAATACATGACATATACCTATTGAATGACATGTATATATCTCATACTAAGTAGTCACTCATTATTATATATTCAACATATATTCAAAGACAATAATCATGCATTCCGGGCAACATGAATATCCTCTTTAATAAAATAAATCACATGTACAAGGTTATTGGGTTGATCAAGTCCAATAGAAAAGTACAATAGGTAAAGATAGTACTAAAAATAATGTTACTAGCATCTTAAAAGAAAACAGAAATGCATTATGACCACCCACAAAACACGATATAAAATAGTTCCAACCTTTCTTTTGTTTAAGTAACTAGGGTATTTGAATTTAAATTTTGGTATAAAAAAATAAAATTTTAAAGGTCATCTCTCCCCCTATATAGTTCAACATGTCCACATGTGTACTAAATTTTTTTAACTCGTTTAGATATCATATTTTCTAGTTATGAAATTGAACTTGGGACCTATGGGTTATGGGCCCATAATATACTTAAGTGAAGTTAGCATAAACCATATCAATTATGTTCAATTACATCAATCTCCACTTGGAGTGTTTAATATGCATATCATCAATGATTACAATGCTTATTTCAATATACATTTGAATTAAAACTTGCAAGAATAGATGAAAGAGAAAGAACATGTGCTGAGGGAGGTGGAAGTGCTCTCCGAGGTGATCACAAATTGAGTCCATCGGTCCCCAATGGTGGTTTGCAATTCCACCCGACCACGTGGAACCCTTAGGTCCACCCCATCATGCTTGTGGAGATAGTTCCAAACAGTCAATCGAAGCATACAAGGGGGATGATAGGCTCACACATGCCATACACGATGCATACATGACACAAGTAATGGAACAATATAGTGCAACATCAATAGAGAAGGATGATACCAAGTCATGAATCCACATAGGGTCATGACTTTAAAACTACACAAGGTATTAGATACTAGAGTGCAATGGAGGAAGTGTCATCGTATGTGCTCATGGGGATGCACCATATGGAACCAAGCATTCTCTCATATGGACAAGAAGGATGATCATGAAATCCTTGTGCTACATGAGTAGGCATGTCTCTTCCGAAAAGTCCCAACGCTCCATGTGCGGGCATGCCTTTCATCATATGTGCTCATGGGGATGCACCGTATGGAACCAAGCATTCTCTCATATAGACGAGAACAATGATCACACAATCCATATGCTACATGAGTGAGCATTTCTCTTCGCACAAGTCCCAACACTCCATGTGCGGGCTTTCCTTTCATTGTATGTTCTCATGGGGATGCACCATATGGAACCAAGCATTCTCTCATATGGACGAGAACGACAATCACACAATCCCTATGCTACATGAGTGGGTATGTCTCTTTGCACAAGTCCCAAAGCTCCATGTGCGGGTATGCCTTTCATCGTATATGCTCTTGGGGACGGACCATATGGAACCAAGCATTCTCTCATGTGAATGAGAACAATGATCACATATTCCTTGTGTGAGTGGGAATGCCTCTTCGCACAAGTCACAATGCTCCATGTGTGAGAATGCCTTCCCAAAACACCTTTGGTGTTGTGATAGAACTTAAGGTGTGCTCAAGGAACCAATTATCTTGTTATTTGTTTTAACCCAAGTCTATTGTTATGTTATCACTTGATTACAAAACTCCCCAATCATGAATGCCAAGCATACCACTTTCAAACAAGGGACACAAGTGGGAGCCACTCCCTAGACTCACTCTAGGACTAAGCTCATGCCATATCTAAATGCAAGACATCTCAAATACATCAAATTGTGTCAATTGCAAAATGCTATTTTCATACATAAGCAAGACATACTCAATTGGGTACAACACCAAGAGAATGGATCCCAATTGATCCCTTATCAAAATTCACATATATGTTATCATGATTCCATAATAGAATATCATCTCAAAATCATCAAATACCACTTTTCAATAATTCCCAAGTTTGGACCAAAAACCAGTCATGAGGCCAATTACCATTGATGAATGAATGATTTTAATGACGTCCACGAGACTAAATAGTCTATGGGATCAAGACAAACACCCTTAACTGATGGACCTCAAAAAGCTTGAAATTTCAAAGTGCATAAAATGAAAATGCAAGAATAGCCTTTTGATTCTAATAAACTCAACAATACAATACTCCCTCAATTTGTCATTTCAACATCCCAAATAGAATTGAACAACATAACCTCATATATACTCATAATTTCCAAATTTGGTTCATACAAATCATATAATCATCCAAATGGAGAGATTTAAATTGGAAGAATACTTTAATTCACTCAACAATTCATTTGCAACAAACTAAAGTCAATTCAATTGAAAAACAAAGGAGGAATTTGAGTTCCTACCTCAAACTTGACCAAATATTCAAATTGACAATGTAATTGAACATAATTGAGATGAGACATGAGTTTCTTAAGTGAAGTTACCCATTAACTATGTACAATTGTTTGAATTCTTTTAGCATATTCACAATGAATCTGCAACTATAGTCCAAAGTAATCTAGTGAGGCATGCTATCTAAAATCCAAAATCATGAGTATTGGATCCAAGAGTGTAGCACAAAAATTTGGTTATAGCAACTTATTATACATAATATATCAAACCAATTTGCAACCATATCTATTTAAGAACGGTTCAACATATAAACTCTTATCTTTATTTTTTTTGGTAAGCATTATCAGCTATAATGAATATATAATACTGTAAAGAAGTCTTTATTGTTCATTATATAAATGGCGATATGTATAATATGGTATTGTTAAATATATTTAATTGTAATAGATAAGATCTGAAAAATATGTTTTATGTTTATATGTATTTATTCAAATAACTAATCTTTTATCATTGAAATATAAGGATATATACCACTTTATTACTATTGAAAATTACTCACTGAGAATTAAAACAAAATAAATCTAGGATATGGATCAAAATTTTCTTAAGGTTTGACAATGGGTGTATCCCTCAAATAAATCACAAAATTAACTATATATATCAATATCTTACTTGAAATCACATAGAGAAAGCTTATTGATTGACTATAAACATGTTACCTTAGATGAGCTTAGATATGAATTTGGAGTTATCACAGCAATGTTAACAACATGTATCGGACCTCTGGGATAGCAACATAGAGAAAATGGAATATAAGATAGGTGAGAGTGAAGTGCCTTGGATGGAATGTTGGAAGAGATGTGTGGGACCCCTGCACATCCCATAGAAGCATTTACAATCCATAAAAAAGTGCCATAAACCAAATATTAATGACTGTCCTAAGGGTACCAATTGTGACAATCACAAGTTTACCAGTGATATTGCCTACTCAAACAAGTTTTTTTTGGAAACCCCACTAGGTGTGTATATGTAATGGTAATGAAATGTCCTAAGAGTAGCCCTTACACCAGTATGCACAAACCTTGGTGTCACAACGGTGTTGGTGTGGCCTTGGGCCAATGGTGGTTGACTGTTACAATTAGGACAATGGTCTCAAACACAATTTATAGTGTTTATAACTCTAATGTCCTAATCTACTTGTATATATTTTCACAAAACAATTAACAACCCAACCATGGCTATTAATAAGATTTCTCCATAAAATGCATGCAAAACGTATCATCATTGATAGGATAACTGGCTTGTATTTAGTAAGAGACCTCAATGAGTGGAGTTTCATGCTGAAAAGAGTACTTGCAATAAAGATATTGAAATCAACGAGACATAATGTATTCAGAAATCCACAAGGAAGATCTAATATTTATGAATGAAATTGCAAATCAATCTAAGTCACATGTTTGATATCTTACTTATATCATGGAAACATAAAATGTATATATATGCTCAGCATACCTCTTTGCTTGTTTATTTGAGAATGTTGATAGGAATTAATAGGTGAATGATACATTGATCTACACATGAATCACTTGTACTTTCCCATTACTTTCATCCCTTGGTCAAGGCCGCATACCCCTAACACTTGAAGATTGTTTCCACCCTCATGATTACTTGAAGTCCATGCTCAAATCACACTAAATGACAATAGTTAGTACAAAATAGTGACCATAGCCAAGGAAGCCCAAATTTACTCATACTCAACATAATAAGAAATAACTAAACCATCTAGATTATTATTCATAACATAACCTCTTTTTCACATCATGGAAGGCCAAAATTACAAGGAAGGCCAAAATTACAAGGATCACGCTTCTTTGAAGGAGCCACTGTTCAGAGCCACCAAACTATCAACAACAGTAGAAGCTATTAGGCTCATACAATTTTAGGACATATAAAGAGTTGAATCAGAAGCGAGAAAAAAAAAATTGTTGAAATATAATCTTCACAATTCTGTCATCACGAGTGCAAACAATCCAGTGAGGAGAACAAAGTTGAATAGTGTGATGAGGATCAGAGCCATCCAATCTAGGAGGCATAATATGAGACTCTTTCTGAACCAATGCTAAGGGCTATTATGATTTAAAGCTTCTCTTAAATCCTCACATTTTGTTGTCACATAATTAGGTAGAAGAGGTAGATTCAAAGTCTTAGAATGAGGTCAATATATATATGGATGGTAATATATGAAAGGATATATGAAAGATATATGAAGGCCATGGTAGAGGAGAATAATTACTTCACACTAAGTGAATTTATGGAGGTAGTTGCCATGGATGTAAAGTGGGGAGTGTAAAGGAGTCTTTGGATTCATGAAGAACATTAGGGAGAAAAGGTTAGTTATATCAAGGAAAAATAAAGAAAAAGGGAACTGATAAAGAAGGGAGGAAGAAAATAGGGAAGAAAGTGAAGAAATAAAGAGGGAGATCTAATTTATTTTGGTATGTAGCCTCTACTACTCTTTTTCTTGTTGAATGATTTTGCAATATTTTGAGAAGACTACAAGGCATGAAGTAATGCTCATAAGGCATGAAGGAGCTATGTAAAACACAAACCATACTTATGAATACATGCAAGGCATGAATCATACATGTAAACCATGAAGTAATACATAAATACACATAAAGTACAAGCATATATGAGAAAGTTTCTCATGGAGTGGACATGTTGAAGACACATCGATCATGAAGCATACAAGAGAGAGGTATTTATGGAATAGACATCTGAAAACATCTCATTCATGAAGTAACAAAATGCTAAAGAAAATGACAAGTAATAAAAAAATTTACAAGGATGAGGCATATTCATAACTTTTGCAGTCCCGTCATGGATATCAACAATAGAAGAAACTCATACTGTTAGTGTACATACAAGACAATATGGGAGTTCATTATACCCAGCAACTTGTGGTGTTGTTGTTCGTGTTGGCTCTATTGGATCCTGCAATTAAGATTCAATATACATTATTCAATAAGATTAACTGTGCAACATAATGAAATATTGAAAAGTGTGTTATCTTGTTGAGCTTCGCTTGGTTTTGAGAATAGTTTAATATTCTCTACTTAACAGGGCCAACCACGTGAAGGTGGAAGCTCATTTGGCCCCTCCCCCCTAACATCAATCTAAATTCCCCGTTAACATCTTATAATATTCATTCATTCATTATTTCTATCATTAATAAAATATAACATTCATTCATTAATATCACATAACGTTCATTAACACATAACATTGATTAACATTAATTAACACGCAACATTAATCAATATTAATTAACACATATCATTCATAACCATTAATTAGCACATAATTACATTCATTAAGACATAAAAATCATTCATTATCAAATAAGGTAGATTACAATCATTTCTTTTTTTGTTTTTTCTTTGAAGCTATGAAAAGACTAAGTGGAACATTGGTTTCTTCATCATTTCCCCCCTCTGCAGTTGTTCCACCCTCTGCTCGTGATCTCGATGTATGCCTAGTCCTATACTAAGGACGAGGACACTAAAGTGAAGGGGGGTCCTCTGCAATAACTAAGAAATGGGTTAAATTCAAAACATTTTTTATCATTGTTACAAGTATTTCATTAATTTAGAGAACATAACTATTGCCCTCTTTACCTGATGGGGCCACATCATTTTGTCTAGCCTCAAACTCAACATGTTCAACACCCTCTAGATCATCTGGAGTTGAAATACTAAAGGTTACATTAATGTTGAACACTAATTATGATTATATTTGTTTAAAGGAATAACAGTGGTCCTCTTTACTTGATTGGGGAACATCACGTTCCTCATGTTGTGTACCCAAATCATGCTCCACTTGGTCACCACCGACTACATGCTCTAAAATACTAACAAAAAAGGTTACATTAATTACTACTCTAATTAAAAATTAAGATGTTTAATTGTATTAATAACTACATAAATAAATTTGAATAGAAAATGAATACCTCCACTACTAGGATGCACATTCAGACCTTCATGTGCAGGTGGTGTTTCATGATTAGCAGGTTGCAGTCCAATGTCATGCACATTGTTATCATTGCTTGCTTATTTAAAACAAATATAGTCACTTTATGTTGGAACTCAACATCAATTAGATTATTGGTAAAGTATTTAATTTGAAACAATTTCCATTTAGCATATTTACCTATGTGATAGATGCACTCGAATATTGTGTATGCCCACTCAATTATTGTAGCCGATCAACCACAGCTGTATTGCCTTGCTGGTAGGCAATTCTCTTGTCATCTTCTATGGGCACTCTATTGAACTCAAAGCTTTGCATTCTTGCTTGGTATAGTGAATTTTGCTTGCATTGTTTGATAAAAAAAAATCGTTTGCAATTTATTAATATTTTGATGTAATATTTCATTTACATGAGATACTTACAATTCATGCAGCAAGTTTTATATAACCACCAGAGCCGAGTTTGTGTTGCCCATTCTTTTCTTGTCTTCTCTTAGTTGCCTTTGACGTGTCACTCAGTCTATAAAAAGTTTGAAATATGTTAGATTATATAAATATAAAGAGTAATTAATTAGTACATAATTACATTCTTAATAGTATCTCGTACCTTCTTTTGGCGTCTGGTGGTGTATTTCATTTTTTCCTTTCAATTCTCTCCTTGGCATCCAAAATCAGGTCCTTCCACTCCCTCTCTAGAATCATGGGGGGATGCTCGTAATTTAGGTTCTTCTCTAAATGGGTCCTATATTAGTCCCTCACATACTTTAGATATGTGCCAGCTTTTTCAAGGAGCTTGGTTTTTTCAAAGGTTTCATTTCCAAACCACTCAACCATTTCGTTTTTCGATTCATCTCTTAACCTTTTTTCTTGGTCATTCCACCTTTTAAAGAAAAAACAAACCTGTTAGATTCAGAAATGAACCGAAGCTACATTTATTATAGTTCAAGAAATGGATCAAAGGAAAACTATTCTAGAAATGATATGAAATCAAAATAGTGGATTAGGGTTAGTTCACATATGATGTACCACCTGTTACGTATGGTGTGCCCAAATATCTGCAATGCAATGTCACTAAGATGTTTATAGAAAATATCATTTCCTGCAAAAAATTCATGGGATCATTAGTCCAAAATGAGTGATCATAAAATTAATTACAATTAGACTATATATAATAATAATAATTTTAAAGTACCTGGAACCTTTTGTATCTTTAAGGGAATCATTTCTTCGTCGCTCACCACCAATGTGGCCTGCAATGTTCCCATACTAGCAATACGAGAAGATCCAGGAAATGATGGTATGCTATCAGTAGTAGTTGCCTCTGGCGCATCCTCATGTGCATCTCTTGCTCCAAAAAATGAATCCACTATGAAATGTCCCCAAGAAAGAATGCTTGAAGGGAAATAAACACATAATAGAAGATAGAGCAAAAGAGGGATCTACCAACAGTGGGCGGGCCAATATGATGTGCAGTAGAGGATGTCTGCAAGCTACGTGTTGCTGATGTTGCAATCGGCAATATAGGTGGTGCTAACATCTGATGAGGTAGCGACGACATTTGCACAGGAACATTGACATCACCTGAAGAATAATACATTAAATATATCAAACATTAAATATATGAAAAGTACAAGAATTGTAAACAAGGATGAACCTTTATTATGAACACTGACAATATCAAGTATGATGTGTTTTGGGTACTCAAAGTGATAATCCAAGCAAGCGATAATCCAAGAAAATCATCATCACCTAAAGTACCTGCAACACCGTGATCATGGCCACCACTTTCATGAGGGCACATAAATTGTTGTAAAAACAACACGTACATATTTTAGTTAATGACATAAAAGAGAAAAAGATATAAACCATTATTGAACTTTTGTTATAATTAAAGCTTTTATTACTGCTTACTTACAAGTTTTTTGCTGTCCAAATCAATACTTGCACCCTCTCTCGTATCTCATCAATCATAGGATACACGGATGCCAAAGCAACAATCTCTTTACTAATTTTTCTAAGAGGTTTTTTTATGAATTCCATAGGGTGTGTGGAATTTTTAGGGTCATCATTGCTTAATCCTATTGAGTCCACATCCCTAGAGAGGTTCTCAGGTACTATAGCTCCCTTTCCCTTTCCCCGAACATCTATTTGTGTCAAGAATATCATTAACAATTACAAAATTAGTCTAAATCACTCAAAAAAAGAACATAATAATGTAACAATTTGCTTCTATCTAACTTCTACAATTGCAATGAGGTTTACCTACTCGATAGAAGTGTCACAACCTACATCCCTATCTGCGCTATGTGATGGATCCATGTCGCCCTGTGACAAAGAAAAAATATAAAAAATGTTAGCAAAATCAAACCAATAGACTTAGCAAAAAGAATTCATAATAAAATGGTATATTGGAGTCATTAATTGGAGGTTGGTTAATTTAAATGCTATATAGTACGTACCACCCCCATGATATTAACTTTTTTTGTATCTATATGATTCAAACTATAATCGATTAGAAGCTCTTCACCTATATGATCAAAATAGTGGATTAGGGTTAGTTCACATATGATGTACCACTTTTTACGTATGGTGGGCCCAAATATCTGCAATGCAATGTCACTAAGATGTTTATAGAAAATATCATTTCCTGCAAAAAATTCATGGGATCATTAGTCCAAAACGAGTGATCATAAAATTAATTAAAAATAGACTATATATAATAATAATAATTTTAAAGTACCTGGAACCTTTTGTATCTTTAAGGGAATCATTTCTTCATCGCTCACCACCAATGTGGCCTGCAATGTTCCCATACTAGCAATATGAGAAGATCCAGGAAATGATGGTATGCTATCAGTAGTAGTTGCCTCTGGCGCATCCTCATGTGCATCTCTTGCTCCAAAAAATGAATCCACTATGAAATGTCCCCAAGAAAGAACGCTTGAAGGGAAATAAACACATAATAGAAGATAGAGCAAAAGAGGGATTTACCAATAGTGGGCGGGCCAATATGATGTGCAGTAGAGGATGTCTGCAAGCTACGTGTTGCCGATGTTGCAATCGGCAATATAGGTGGTGCTAACATCTGATGAGGTAGCGACGACATTTGCACAGGAACATTGACATCACCTGAAGAATAATACATTAAATATATCAAACATTAAATATATGAAAAGTACAAGAATTGTAAACAAGGATGAACCTTTATTATGAACACTGACAGTATCAAGTATGATGTGTTTTGGGTACTCAAAGTGATAATCCAAGCAAGCGATAATCCAAGAAAATCATCATCACCTAAAGTACCTGCAACACCGTGATCATGGCCACCACTTTCATGAGGGCACATAAATTGTTGTAAAAACAACACGTACATATTTTAGTTAATGACATAAAAGAGAAAAAGATATAAACCATTATTGAACTTTTGTTATAATTAAAGCTTTTATTACTGCTTACTTACAATTTTTTTGTTGTCCAAATCAATACTTGCACCCTGTCTCGTATCTCATCAATCATAGGATACACGGATTCCAAAGCAACAATCTCTTTACTAATTTTTCTAAGAGGTTTTTTTATGAATTCCATAGGGTGTGTGGAATTTTTAGGGTCATCATCGCTTAATCCTATTGAGTCCACATCCCTAGAGAGGTTCTCAGGTACTGTAGCTCCCTTTCCCTTTCCCCAAACATCCGTTTGTGTCAAGAATATCATTAACAATTACAAAATTAGTCTAAATCACTCAAAAAAAGAACATAATAATGTAACAATTTGCTTCTATCTAACTTCTACAATTGCAATGAGGTTTACCTACTTGATAGAAGTGTCACGACCTACATCCCTATCTGCGCTATGTGATGGATCCATGTCGCCCTGTGACAAAGAAAAAATATAAAAAATGTTAGCAAAATCAAACCAATAGACTTAGCAAAAAAAATTCATAATAAAATGGTATATTGGAGTTGTTAATTGGAGGTTGGTTAGTTTAAATGGTATATAGTACGTACCACCCCCATGATATTAACTTTTTTTGTATCTATATGATTCAAATTGTAATCGATTAGAAGCTCTTCACCTACACTTATTGATTTTATCGCACATACGAATACATGATTTCCCTTGCGCGCCTCAAATATGCAATTGGGTTGTTTATTAGTTGACCCAGGTCGTGTACTATTTATAAAACCTGCAATATTCCCTGTTTCTTTTGGTCGACCATCAATGTATACAACCACTCATTTACTTTGATCATTATCTTTCTGTTGCATATAATTTGTTGATAGTGCATACCTACATATACTTTTTTTATATCAAACAATTTGCATCCAATTATTGTAATTGTAACAGGGTCCAACAAACTCCATCAATTCAGCAACTTTTTTGTAACAAACCTTTATGTCGTCCATGGAAAATAGGCCGAAACCATGTAACAACGAAGGTGCTATGCGATATATCCTATTGTTAACACAAAAATTAGTTTTTATTGGAGGAAGTTCCTTGGGTACCCATTGTTTCTATAGATGTTTGTATCTCAATGGCACCTCAATGTCGCCTTTGGTCTCATCATCATAAGAACATGACGCCCTTGAGCAAGGAAAAATTTCATGCATTTATTGAATTTTCTTCTAATCTTTTGACCTCTTGTTGATCTCCCTATTTTAGAACTACTACATGTCTCACTTTCATTTTCTATTCCTGCATTTCCCTCACTCAAGGAAGACACATCTGACAAATACCTATTTGGGGGTACCTGCACTCCATCAAATGAGAGATTTAGTTGTTAATGAGAGAGAAATTTTGCAAATGAGGGTTATGTTGATGAAGAAGTTAGCCCTAAAGTTGATGTTGGGATCAAAATTTGAATAAGTCCAACTGGGGCCTCAAGTGTTGATAACTGTATTAGATTTGCTGCTAATGTCAAGGTTTGAAAAACTGAGGAAGTTTGTTTCCAAGTAATTTTTAAAAAACAAAATATTTCTATAGGGTGTATTGATTAGTTATACCTATCCATCCATGAGACTGTGCAGGATTCTCGTCAAAGGGGTTCAGGTTCCTGCACATGTAATTCAATTATCTTATGTTAGCTAAAAATTACATAGTACACAACATGAACAACATGAACTTTGTAGAAAAAAAGAGTATTAAATAATAAAAAGATGTCATCAAAATCATTGTAATTTTTTGAATTCCTTACCTTTACTTTATGTAGAATATGCAAGATCCTCAACTAAATGGTTGACAATGTCTATAGTCAACAACCTATTCCCACCAAGGGTGACAACATCACACAGGGACTATACATGAAATCAATTCCATCAATTGAGCATCATAAGCATTACATTTGTAAGTTGATAAACAATAAATATATATGTATCATAAGCATCACATGATGTATCATCATATATATAGTTGAGCATCATAATTAGCATCACATATGTGTCATCATAAACATGTAATCCATCACATATGTATCATAAATCACCATCCATCACATAGGTAATAAACAATCCACATTCTATAAATAAACACAAGTTCAAAAAAAGTCACATGTATCATCATAAACATGGAATCAATCACATATGTATTTTAAATCAACATCCATCACATAGCTAATAAACAATCCAAATTCCATAAATACACACAAAGTTTTTAAAATGTCACATAAATAGTCACTCTCCCTATCTCCCTCTCCATATTAAAAGGTGCATCATGAATTAATTATGTAGTGGCATTAGAATTCAAAACATAATGAATTAATTATGTAGTGGCATTAGAATTCAAAACATAATGAATTAATTATGTAACCATATAAGTCAAAAAAAATTCTATCAAGAAATCAATATTAAATAGATAATATACTAATCGCATACCTCATACATTTCCATCATCATCATCATCATCATCATCATCATCATCATCATCATCATCATCACCACCACCACCACCACCACTATCATCATCTTCATCATCGTCATCACCATCACCATCACCATCACCATCACCATCACCACCACCACCACAACCACCACCACCACCACCACCACCACCACCACCACCATCACCACCACCACCATCACCATCACCACCACCACCACCACCACCACCACCACCACCAACACCACCACCACCATCACCATCACCATCATCATCATCATCATCATCATCATCATCATCATCATTAGCTTCTTCTTCTTCATCATCATCGAGAAACTGTCAATCATGATCATCATCTACTCCATCTTCTACTTCTTCGGTATCTTCTTCTTCCATCACATTATACTTTATCGGCCTTCCTCTTGGATCATGTCTAACAACAAATGACCAACCCAGTTTATGTGGAACCTCTGAGTAAAATACCTGCTCACATTGGCTTGGAAGAACATAGGGCTCATCCCCAACTAGTTCAAATGACCTTGTATTAACCATTGTAAAACCATTATCATGTTCAATAAAAGTTCTATCAAGATCATTTTTATTCAATCATAGCCTGTACCATTTGACGACGAACAACACTAATTTGAAGGAATTAAAGTCACACTAAAGTATATCATCCAAAATTCCATAGTATCAATTTTGAGACTGTTGAGGATGTATGTCATTTCTCGATGAAATATTTGTCACCTCAAAGACTACAGTGATGTCAGAATCACAAGTTTTCTTCATGTCATCCAACTTTTTGATGCGAAATTTATGACCATTGCAGCACATAGCGTTGTGGTGTTTGACCTGCGATATGTCAAACATATAAATTTATTGCATTGTGAGTTGATAAACATATGGGTGATTAATAAATTTATACCTACCTGTTTATCTCTTAAACCATATGCTAAATCAATTTCCCTTTGAGTAACATTGGAATCTCCATTACGATGAGCTTCTTTAACCAATGAAGCCACACCTTCCCATGTTAATGTGCAACCATAATGTTGACAACGTTCAATCCATAATGTCATCCAATCAAAATTTTTTGCAATATACAAATGTAGTGCATCCCACTCTCGACCAACTATAGAAAAAATAAATAGACGTCTTACAACCAATTTATTTTGAAGATTAAGAATTAATTAACTACAATAACATCTTATAATTACCTCTCACTTTCCTCAATCTACCTTTCCCCGTCAAGTACTCCCCTTCGAATTTGTTAATGGGGTTGGGATCCCAAATGCGATCCACGTGGATCTTTGCTGCAAACTTAGGAAGTTATTCAAAAATGTACACCATAGTTTGGTATACCATGTATCCCTCCACCATAGAACCCTCAGGATGTTCCCTTTGTCAAACCAAAGCCTTCAAAAATTTCAAGTGCCTCTCAATCATCCACATTGACCTAGTGTGTACATGTCCACACAATTCAATCTCCTCAACTTGGTGTATGAGGTAGTGTTCTTGTGCATTGAAAAAAGATGAAGGTAGACACTTTTGTATTTCACACATTAGATGAGGAATTTTTCTCTTCCAATATTTTATATCTTCTTTATGGACTTCTTTACATGACAACCACCTACAAGATATTCAAGACGCAAAAAAATATATTACATAACAAGTAAAACAAATCGCAAATATAATATCTATACAACGAACTGAACAAATATCACTACTTACCTCATGTGTTTTCCAAGATCATATATGACTTGATTGACATTATTGTCGAAGTCGTCTGGGAGAGATAGAGGTAGAACGTACTGCAACAATTATAAAATTATCTAATCATTTTTTTCTAACATAATACAATGGAAAGTACATGCGCGGTACTTAAATACATAGTAAAAATACAAGAACATGAATTACCTTAATGAAGGTATGTCAATCATGTGTTTTCATCCCTGGCACCAATTCACTTTTCTTTGATATGAGATTGTTTATGTTCGCATCAAATCCTATGGGAAATCAAATTTTTTGTATGACTTCTTTTATAGCATTTCTTTACTGGTTCATTAATAACCAAGGAAGCTCACTTATATTAATCTGGTCTCCATGGCTATTTGATTAAATGACATTTATCATTGCATGATTGGAATCCTGAATGTCACTACATATTTTGACATTTTTTTCTTTGTCATGCCTTCCATCCAATATTTTCCATAATGTCTCTGTTATATTCTTTCCAATATGCATAGTATCAAACAAATGCACAATTTGTAATTTCTCATAGTAGGGCAACCTACTAAATTGCTGGGGATAACTTTTTAGTCCCTTAGGAAGGTGGTCATTTATGCATTCATGACCTTCATGATCATCAATCACATCATCAGTAAACAAAACACAATAGAAAAGATGTTTTATGACATAAACCATTAGATGAAATGGCATTACCTTGATGATTAATTCTATTATATTCCAACTTCCACAGGTGAGGTGTCATTCTTCATGGCTTTGATGTATTCTCTTCTTTCCCATTGAAAAGATGTTTTTCAGTATTTCAATACTTATGGTTTTTGTGGAGAAAGTGTTTATACTCATCAAACACCTACTTTCCTAAACTTTTTGAATAATGAGATTTCATCTTTGGACTACAAACTGGACATGCAAATTCTCCCTTTGTTTGAAGACGTACAAGATAATGTATAATTGGATTAAATATGTTAATTTTTTGAATTATAATGTTCATGCACAACTTAAACACTATAACATACCACAAAAATGTGTTAGCCCTGGGGCATCATGTATTGTCCATAGAAGCATCGCATGGAATTGAAATTGTCTTTGTCCTATTGGTCTAGAGATGTCATACATAGTGACACCATTCCATAACTCTAGAAAATCATCGATAAGAGGCTCGATATATACATTCATATCTTTAACTTTGTAATTACCTAATAGAATGAACAAAAACATTACATAATTATTATGACCATTTTACTACAATATTTATAATTAAATGTAGATGACTATATTTAAATGATAAAATACTTGGAATAATCATTGCCAACATTATGTGCTCCCTCTTTATTGACATCCATGGAGGAATGTTATTGTTGATAACAAAAATAGGCCACACTAAGTAAATAGATCTCATCTCTCCAAATGGATTGACACCGTCCGCTACCAATGAAAGCTTGAGATTACGAGGTCCTTCTTTAAAGTGTGGCCACTTTTCCTCTATGTCCATAAATGTTGAACCATCCACAGGCATTCAAATAATTTCATCTTGACTTCTATTGCGTGCATGGTAATCCATAAATTGTGCCAAGCTAGTGCACTTGAATAATCATTACATACATGGAATAATCAAAATATAGCGAAGAGCCTTGCGAGGAACCCTTTTTGTTATTTGATCCATTTGATATCTACTGATATGACATTCTGGGCATTCAGTTCAAAATTCATGTTGTTTATGATATATAATATGATCATTGGGATAACATCTATTGCTTGATACTCCATTCCAATATCTTTTATAATGGCAGATAATTCTCGGTATGAGAGAGGTAGAATATTTGATGGTGGTAACAAAAACTCACCTATCAATCTAAAACAAAAAAATATAATTTGTTAATATAAAGAATATTAATGGTATATCATGATTCACCATTTATTATGACATATATGACATACCTTAACATACGTGAGATTGTTATGTTGGATAAACAATTCATAACCTTCAAGTTCACCAACAACAATACAGTGGAGAGAAGAGTTGTCTAGGAGCCTTCATAAAGGGCCTCAGATGCCTTCTCAAGTAGAGGGACATCATGACCAACATCAAGGTCATCTTCATCATCATGATCAGTTGCACGAGTACTAAATGTGTCATGGATCAATTTATTTGTACCATCATCTTCAATTGTGTTTTGTGGCTCATGATCATCATCTTCCATGGGATCATTATCTTTAGCTTCAATATTCACACCTCCATCTTCATCCACTTCGAAAACCATATTCTCTAGGTTGTGTTGATCCATATCATGTGCTCTAGGGTGCTCGACCTATATAAAATTTATAAACATAAATAAACCATGATCATGATCTCATCATCAAAACATTTCTTATGTATATAAATTGTTAAAATGATATAATGAAAAACTTACCAATGGATGATAATCATGTCCACCTTCAATGTGACCATGCAGCCTACAATGTTTCTTAGTTGTTTTGATTAGAAGTCTTCTAGTCTTTAACCCCTTCTTTTTAAGTTAGACCACAATCTAGCAATTGTCTCCTTATTTTGTGGTTTGCTGATATTGTCTGACATGGTCTTTCTTCATAGGCAAGAAAATCGAGCTACAGAACTAGTTATATAGAAGTTGAAATGTTAGTTATGAAATCACGTTTTAGTATAATATACCAAATTAAATAACTTGAACATAGAAATTATGCAAATTGAACCAAAACCATTTAACTCTTCTTTTTCATCTCAAAACATATCTAATGTCTTTGTGGTATGAAATCCTTGTATCATATCTTAAGTTGACTAATGTCTAATTGGGGTAATCCACGAGTGTCTAATGTGAATTCATTATCAATGTTGTGAAGTCATCGAGAGTATGGTGATAGTCATTCCTTATAAGATCCTCTCAATACTTTCCAAATCAGTTATCCATTCTCATGCTCATGCATAATTATATGAATAATGTTTCCCTTGTGTATCCTAAACATTTGAGAGACCTTATGTGACTTACCTAATCAATGTGGTTGATGTCCTAATATGAAATACTGAGTTCTACCCTTGCCTTTGCATCAAACTTCTCACATCATGTTTCTTCAATAAAACACACTAGTACGAATTGATCCAACACCATGAGGATAGGGTCAAGTATCATGGCAACTAATCATAATACGTGAAGACGGGGTTCACACATAAGTGTTGGCTCTCAATAATGCCACACTTCCAAAATGGCAGTCTCAAGACTTCTCCTATTGGGTCAACACTCATTGATGGCCACAAGGCCAAATCAATGTATCTAGGCTTCAAACTCCTTACTCTAGGCTTGGAGGACCCTACACAAGGTCTATGAACACTCACTTGGTATTACAATAGAAAGAGCCTTCCTCTATAACTTTGTTTGCAATGCACACATCATTGGTAATCATTGTTATGATGGATGGTCTATTAGGACAGTAAATAAAATGCTTATTCTTTTTCCACCCTTTGAAACTACATCAAGGTATTTGACTTGATAGGGTCCCCACACATCACTTCAACACCAAAACTTAGGCAATTCAACCTTTTGCCTTCTCAATGCATTTTTTGTCTTTCACTGGTTTTCTCAGTCTGATAGATAGGGATATCAGACCTTTCATGGCATCATCACACATGCCTTCCAATATGTAGTCCTTTCATATTTTAGGTGCCTACACACTATGATGTTGTTAAGTATTGATTTAGTCTTAAGACATCTCATGACTCCATTACATGTCCACACTTGGGTTTACAAACACAACTCTGTCAAAACAAAAACAATATCACTAGTAAAACTATGACTGTGACAATCAATACCCTTAGGACAGCCATAGAAATTTAATCTATTTCATTTGGTTTTGATCCAAAAACCCTTCCGAAGGTTGCATAGGGTCCCCTCACCCCTCTCTCTATCATCAACCACTTCAATATACCAATCACTTGGTCTTCCCACCAAATTATTCACTCTTATTGCCTTTTACTATTTGATACATAGAGATATCAGATTGTCCTCATGCCCAAACACATACCAAATCTAATTTAGAGCCCTACACACACCATAATATGATACATAGCATGAAAAAAGGTCTTCCCACACATTTGGGTGAATTTATATGCATGGGAGACCAAACTATACATTATTTACTCCTCTCGATAAACACTAGGCAAGGTTTTGACATTTTTTAGAAAAAACTATGATATCTTCTTTAAAACACTATGAAATTCAATGACACAAAAAGACAAAATGAAGTTAACTCTATAAAATGCAATCTTGTATTTATTTTTAATCGATGCTTTCCTACATTGTTTGATCTGCCATCTTGTTAGAAATCTCATCTCTATTATGTTTTGATGGATGTCGCATCTTGTTACAAACCTCACATTTTGGCACTGACAGAAAGGATTTTAGCAGAGATTGTGGAATATGGCTTTTACATCTACCAATCGTCATTCCATCTTGTGCATATGGATTTTACATGTAGAAGAAATAAATTTGATAAATAGGCCATATGGTGGATGATAAGTGAAGGATGTAAGTACTAAAGGTGTGGCACTAGTGGCTTTGATACATGAAGGTGTCTAGAGGTTGTGGAAGGAGAAATGGTGGAAGTTAGATCTATGGTAGAGGTGGGAGTAGATGTTATTTACGCATGAAAATGTTAAGCTAATACTCATAAAATAGCTAGGAATCCAACTTAATTCATTCTATTTGTTAATAAATTTCCCTACCATTGAGCTACTGCCCCCTTTCTTACCATTCCATTGTTGGCTTGAGTGTAGATTATTTTGAACACCCATTATAAGACACATTATAGGTTCTTGGGACTCCTAACCTAACCTATCTTTGATAAAATTTTGAGCTACTACTCATGGACTAGTTAGGTTACCAAGATATGACCTTCTATTTGTTGTTAGAATAAGATCTATGACTAAGTATTAGAGGATCTTACTAACTTGGGTATCATGCTTTTATGTGTCTCTGACATGACTCCTAGTAACTATATAAGGATCTTACTAGTCCTAGATCTATGCCTTGTCTTTTTGATATGGTTCCTAGTGAGAATATATGAATCTTACAAGTCATAAATGTCATAACTTTGTGTTTTCCATTCTCCATGTGTGTTACCAATGTTACTCATATTACTCATTTTGTACTTCCCTTTTATCTCAATATTGTAGATTGACAATATCATAAGACTTGGGAGCTACCACCTTTCCAAACTTGTAGTCATCTTGATGCTTCAATATCTTGGTGAAAGAATTTTTGGTTTCTCCATATTTTCCCAAGAGTACATGAGTATAATTTCATACTCTTGCTAAGAGGGGGATAAATATTACATCATAAGTTGTATCTTTATAAATATACACTAGGTTTGGACTCACTTTAGTGGTTGTGCCTTATTTATGCCTAATTGTAATTAGGTTTCAGAATGTTTCCATAAATTTGGTTCATTCCCTTATTCATGATGTTCCTCATGGATTAATTTTCTAGGACTAGGGTCTTGGGAACCCTTATTCATGGAAATTGGACCTAAAATTTGAAAGATGAATGTTGGATTCACAAATAGTAGGAATTTCCTCTCCAAATTTAGACTTTTCCAAAAGTTCAATTTGAAAAGGTGTGAGCTGCATATAGATACAAGTCTATTTCTCATTTCAAACCCCTATAAACTCCAACCCACATTTACCAGGTTTTCAATCAAGTAATTCAAATCAATTGAGCATAGATCTATAATCAAGGAACAAGGCATTGAAAGATACAACTTTGTTACATCAGTTATGATCAACTACATTATGTTTTTCCATGATGAAAGCATACACTAACATGTTCTAGAAACATTAAAGAATTTCAAAATTGAGGTATATTTGTCAATTTTTTAATTACATATATGTTTGGAACATATTAACACAAACTGTAATGTTATGAAGCTTCCTCTGCTAGATACCTCCCTAGAACTAGTTCAAGATGACTCTCACACACATTTGTAAATGTGCAAGGAAACACAAATATGCCTAAGTCTGAGAGCATAGTATAACTGAGGTATGTAGATGACAATGACAATGACAATGACAAGCCTTTTATATAGGTCTAAGGAAAAGAATTGTGAGCAACACATCACTTTAAAGAACACATTAAAAGAAGACATAGAAAGGAATAGCTACACCAACAAAATAGTGAATAAGTAAACAAAGCCAAGTTTTATTGAAAATATAGTAAAGATATTCTAGGATAGTGTTAAGAGCAGACACAAAGCCTCCTAAAGAAGTCATGAGAAGATGATACACAATAAAAACCAAATACACATGGAAAAGTACAAGTGATAATAGTCCTAGCCAAATTAATAATAGTGAGATCATGGGAAAAGATTTGAAATGTAAATCTCAATGACAACCCAACCAAAGAGAAAAGGTTAGGAAAAAGCCTATAAAAAAGAGATAGCCACAAAATAGTAACAAGTAGTTTATACACAATAAGATAGATCAATCCATGGTATAAATCATAGAACAACTAAAATCATGAACCTTAATACCATGAAGAGAAAACCCAAAAGTTGATTTTGATAGTGAGATAAGTCATGAAGAATCCTCCAGTAGAGAGACTATATATTTGGTTGGTAAGAGGGCAACATATAGGCAAACACAGTAAAAAAGAGCCATCACTAGCTAATGTGTTTGATAATATTTGTTGTAGATTCAATGTTTCAAAAGAAACAAAAATGGCCCATCATTTTCATTGGAAACATAGTCAAAATGATAAAATCATTGTAAAATTATATGCATAAAAGACTCAGACCAAATCTAAGAATAGAGATAAAGTAGTAAAACAGATGTTGACTATCAAACAGGAAAGAGAGCAGTCTCAAAACACCAAAACACTTTAGGATAATTGAATAGAAGACTTGGTCTGCAACTATATATTGTCTTTTCAATGATGATGAAGACACTTGTAGAATTAATTGTGCATTGTATTTCCATCTTTGTTCTAATCCTTAGCTTGCAAGATCACCATGTTTTGGGTATGGGGTGATCATTGTTTTTTCTCTCACTACTACTATGGTACTCATTGATGTTGATATTGAACCCAAATCACAAGCCTGGGTTGTCCCTTTACTTCCTTTAGGACTGTGTAGGTCTTCATTATCATTGTGATCTCTAAATGTAAATGAAAATTTGTGTGTTGTAATCCTAAAGACTGTTTACACATACAATGAACTTCTTGTATTCCTCTCATGAGGACCTTTGTCTTGAATATTCTATTTAATACTTCATGAATGTGTACTTTGTGACAGTGAAAATAACTATGACTCCCATGTGATGTTGGTATTTTGATGTGTTGCATTGGTTTTGTCATTGATGTCAATACTTGTTAACACTTGTCAACACTTATCAGTTCTTGGAGATCTTTGGTTTTGTTCACCGACAAGTTAGTGACTTATGCATAGTCACCGGTATTTGGTTCACTGGTAGGTTATATTGTTCACCGACACTTGGAATGACTTGGAGACTACTTGGTTATGTCGAAGACATTGTTTGGACACTATGTTATGGTGATTTTTTCATTGGTCTATTTGGGTTTGCATATTTGTTGTTACCAACAAATAGGTCCAGGATATGCACCAGCAAGAATATCTATTACAGATCAGCACGACACATTATGGAGATGATTTGTTATTATTGTAAATGCATTGAGCTGACATGATGCATCGCATATTGATTTATTTGTAATTGATTTTATTGTAATATTCTTTGTAAGCCGACCTACTCATTTGGTCTTAGCTTTCGGTATATATGTAATATCTCATTTATGGAGATTGATGTGGAATGTAAGTAAGTGCAAATAAGGTATATGCAAAAATAAGCAGAGCTATACACGCAGACATCATTTGAAGATTGAGGGAAGGTTTTGAGAAGATAATCAGAGCTTAACCAGTACTCAATCCAGCATATGAAGATGTTATTTTGAGCAGTACATTATCATTGGATTTAACAATCCAATTGTAGTCAGTGTGACTCCCATTTTGTGATTGAGCAATGAGCTCTAGGCAGCTAGCCTTTCTGCATCTGCAGACACCATATTGTACACACATACTATCTGCAGTAGTATCATCTGATTTTGGGTAATGCTTCCCACCGTGTTTTATCCCCTTATAGGGTTTCCATGTACAAATATCTGTGTTATGTGTTGTGGATGTTTTTGTCTTTCTGTTTCATGCATTAATCTTTACCGGTAGTGCAATTAACTGATAAATTGTCTACCGATAAAAAGTTTGGTTTACCGGTATTAAGCATTAAGTTTTGGTTAAGTTAATTTTGGTTTGAATTTATTGGACAATTGATTCACCCCCCCCTCTCATTTGTCTCTAGGACCTAACAATTGGTATCAGAGCCTAGTCCTCTTTTTGCAGAAGTTTAACAGCTTGAGGAGTTCCAATGTCTTCTAACTATTTCAGGAAGGACAATCTTAAACTTGATGGAACTAACTATGGTATATGGAAGATCAGGATGGAAACACATTTGAATTGCATTAGAAAGGACATATGGAATTTTACAAAGAATGGTTATACTGCTCCTACTCAAGGTCAACCTAATTCACCAACCTTGGCTAAAGATGAGGAAAAGGATTGCAAAGCAAAAGAAGCACTTTTGAGTGCATTGTCATATCATCAAATCATGGGATTATCATATAGATCTATTGCTAAAGCTATTTGGGATAAATTGGAGACATTGCATGAAGGTGATACCATAGTCAAAATTGCAAAAGTGGAATGCTTTCGGGTCAGGTATGAAAATCTGAAAATGGAAGAAGATGAAAGGATTTTTGCTTTTATGGAAAGAGTAAATGAAATTGTTTTGGGTATACAATGTTGTGGAGGAACCTTAAGTGAATATGAAATTGTTTCTAAAGTTTTAAGAGCTTTGCCACCGACATATAAAATGAAAGTTACTATTATAAATGAATTAAGAATAATGCCTAATGAATCAGTATCTAGAGATACTTTGGTTGGAAAACTTTAAGCTTTTGAACTTGAGGAATTTGGTCTTGTTGCTACTATTAAGACATATTTAGCTTTTAAAGCATCATCATCATCATTTGAGAAATCTGATTGGAAAGCCTTTTATGCAAGAGAACTTGAAGAAATAAAAAAGGAGAATGAAGAACTGGAAGAACTTGAAGCACTATTTGCAAGGAAAATGCCTAAAGGTCTAGTTGGAAGTAAGTATGAAGGTAAAGCACCATTCAAATGTTTTAACTGCAATAAAATTGGTCATATGGCATCTAGGTGTCCTGATAGACATGCAAGATTGAAAGAAGAACCTAAAAGAACATATAAGCCTAACTCTGAATATCAAAGATACAGATTTAAGAAGAATAGAGACAAATAATGTTATTATGCTGATGAAGGAGTTATTGATGATTCTGATGAGGATCCAATAGACAATGGATGGGCTTTTGTTGCTATAACAGAAGATCAACCGACACCTACTGTTCAATCGGTAGAGTAGGCCCTGGCAGCTAAAATTGAAGATAAGGAAGAATAGATTATTGACTCGGGATGTTCACATCATATGACTGGTGATAAGAGTAAATTCTTAACTTTTTCAGGATTACAATGGAGGTCTAGTGAGATTTGGAGATGATAAAGCTTGTTTGATCAAAGGAAAAGGCACTATATATTTTGATGGTAAGCACAATACTGATAATGTTTATTATGTTGAAGGTTTGAAGCATAATCATTTAAGAGTTGGTCAATTAGTTGAGAAAGGATTTTAGTTACAATTCAAGAACGGTAAATGCAAAATCTTAAATAGAAATAGTTTGGAAATTGCAACCGGTAATCAAACTAGAGGTAATATCTTTCATTTGAATAACAATGAGAAAGAATGTTTGATTGCACATATTGATGAAAGTTGGTTATGGCATAAGAGACCTTGTCATGTAAATTTTGATTGCATTGTGAAAATCAGTAAAACTAAGGCAGTAAGAGATTTACCTAAGATTGTTAAACCTCACAATCCGGTATGTAAGGAATGTCAATTTGGAAAGCAAGTTAGAGCGTCTTTTAAGAGTATACCAGATAAATCCAACAATGTTCTTGATTTAATTCATACTGATTTATGTGGTCCAGTAAGAACTAGAAGTATACAAGGCAATAGATATTTTATGCTACTCATTGATGACTATTCTAGAATGTGCTGGGTTACTTTTCTCAGGGAGAAATCTGAAGCATTTGGGAAATTCAAACTATTCAAGGTGATGGTAATTAATGAAACCAATAAGAAAATCAAATGTTTGAGATCAGATCAAGGAGGTGAATTCACATCTAAAGAATTTAATACATTCTGTGAAGTGAATGGAATCGGAAGATAATTATCAGCATCTTGGACACCCCAACAGAATGGAGTTGTAGAAAGGAAGAACATAACTATTTTGGATGTAGCTAGAAGCATGATATCAGAAGAAAACCTACCTCATATGTATTGGAGAGAAGCAGTCAATACAATAGTTTATACATTCAACATAGTTCACATCAAAGGTGAAACCGGTAAGACCCCTCATGAATTATGGTTTGGTAATACTCCTACTCTTGAATATTTCAGAATATTTGGAAGTAAATGCTATATTAGAAGAGATGATTATATTGGCAAATTTGATCCTAGAAGTGATGAAGGAATATTTCTTGGTTATTCATCTAAGAGCAAGGCATATAGATGTTTTAACAAGAGATTACAGAAAATTGTTGAAAGCGCGAATGTGAAGATAGATGAACAGTTTAGAGGAAATTCAAGGTCAATGGACCCTAAACCAACAATAGAGATAATCACAAATGAACCTACTATGAGTACACTGGTACAAAATGTTGATCCAGTCACACTAGCATCATCTAAAAATTCCACAGTGACTGAAGAACAACAAGTAAAAACACCTCGGTATGTAAGATTGAACCACTCTAAAGATTAGATAATTGGAAACAAGTATCAAGGAGTTATGACTAGAGGAAGACTGGCAAATGAAGAGGTATGTCTAATTTCTCAAATTTAACCTACAACTATTAATGAGGCATGTGAATATAAACACTAGATTAAAGCTATGGAAGATGAATTAGAACAAATTGAAAGGAATAACACTTGGTCATTGGTTCCCTGACCTAAAGACAAAAATATAATTGGAACTAAATGGGTTTTTAGAAATAAACTTAATGAAGATAGTAAGGTAAGTAGAAACAAAGCAAGATTAGTGTGTAAGGGATATTCACAGAAAGAAGGAATTGATTACAATGAAACCTTTGCACCAGTAGCTATAATTGAGGCAGTCAGACTATTATTGGATTTTGTAGCTCACAAGAACTATAAAGTATATCAAATTGATGTTAAATGTGCATTTCTGAATGGAGAGCTTGAAGAAGAAGTTTACATTGAACAACCTGATGGATTTTATTTGACAGATGACAAAGATATGGTTTGCAAGTTAAGGAAAGCTTTGTATGGACTAAAGCAAGCTCCTAGAGCTTGGTATGCTAGATTGGACAAATATCTTTTGAAGATTGGACACACTAAAGGTAATGCAAACAACAATCTATACTAGAAAGTGACTAATGATGACATCTTGGTTATTGAAGTTTTTGTTGATGATATAATCTTTGGAGGAGAAGATGGATTATGTAAAGACTTTTCTAATAAAATGCAGGAAGAATTTGAAATGTCTATGATTGGAGAGATAAAATTCTTTTTAGGATTACAGATTTCATAGAATGATAAAGGTATATTCTTATGTCAATCTAAGTACTTGAAGGAATTACTAAAGAAATTTAGCATGGAAAACTCTAAATCGGTAAGCACACCTATGACTACAACTGATAAATTATCTTTAAAGGATGAATCAACACCTGTTAATCCAACTAGATAGAAGTCTATGATAGGAGGTTTACTGTATTTGACACAAACAAGACCTGATATTATGAATGCAGTATGTATTGTTTCAAGATTTTAGAGTATTCCTAAAAAAAATCATGAATCAACAGTAAAAAGGATTTTATGGTATCTACAAGGCACTAAAAATCTTGGTTTATGGTATCCTAGAGATGAAAATTTTGATTTATGTGCATATACAGATGCTAATTGGGCAGGAGATGTAGATGACAGAAAAAGCACCACCGGCGGAGCATTTTTCTTATTAGCAGATTAATTTCTTGGTTGAGCAAGAAACAAAGTTGCACATTTTTATCAACAACAGAATCAAAATATGTTGCAGCAACAACTAATTGCACACATGTATTATGGATTAAGAAATGTTGAAGGAAATAAAGGTAAAATACAAGGAACCTATAACTATTTACTATGATAATATGGCAGCAATTGATATATCTAAGAGTCTGGTATTTCACTCTAAGACAAAACATGTTTCTATCAAAATCAATTTTCTAAAAGAGAATGCTGGAGCAAAAGAAGTGAAATTGGTTTATGTGAATACTAAAGAGCAGATTGCAGATATTTTTACTAAGCCTTTACCTAAGGAGACTTTTGAATATCTCAGAGAGCAGCTTGGGGTTCTACCCCCACCAGTAGAGACTTAGACAGTTGATGTTTTGTCATTAACCGACAAAATTAATAGATAAATCTTTTTTTCCGGCTTTGATGAGGAGAGCTTCCTGTCAGGGGGAGTAGTTGGATAAATTGGATAATTGGTATTTTGTAATAAGTTCTATGAACTATTTGTATTTCTTTGGCATTTGATGTCAAAGGGGGAGAGATATTATGGAAAAACACATTATCTTTTGGGAGAGAGTATTCCTAGGGGAGAGATATTATGTATTTTGATTTCTGGTTAATGATCTCCTTGGGAGATTGTTGGTTTTTGGTTTTTGGCATTTTTGCTTTAGCACTTAGATGGTTTTTCCATCTTGTGTTGCCATCAATGCCAAAGGGGGATATTTTTGGTATTTTGATGTGTTGCATTGGTTTTGTCATTGATTTCAACACTTGTTAACACTTGTCAACACTTATCAACACTTGGAGATCTTTGGTTTTGTTCACTGGCAAGTCAGTGACTTATGCACAGTCACCGATATTTGGTTCACCGACAGATTATATTGTTCACTAGCACTTGGAATGACTTGGAGACTACTTGTTTATGTCAAAGACATTGTTTGGACACTTTGTTATGGTGATTTGTTCATTGGTCTATTCGGGTTTGCATATTTGTTGTTACCGGCAAATAGGTACAGGATATGCACCGACAAGAATATCTATTCCAGATCAGCATGACACATTATGGAGATGATTTGTTATTATTGTAAATACATTGAGCCGACATGATGCATCGCATATTGATTTATTTGTAATTGATTTTATTGTAATATTCTTTGTAAGCCGACCTAATCATTTGGTCTTAGCTTTCGGTATATATGTAAGATCTCATTTATGGAGATTGATAAGGAATGTAAGTAAGTGCGAATAAGCTATATGTGAAAATAAGAAGAGCTATACACACAGACATCATTTGAAGATTGAAGGAACGTTTTGAGAAGATAATCAGAGCTTAACCGGTACTGAATCCATCATAAGAAGATGCTATTTTGAGTACATTGTCATTGGATTTAACCATCCAATTATAGTCAGTGTGACTCCCATTTTGTGATTGAGCATTGAGCTCTAGGCAACTGGCCTTTCTGCATGTGCAGACTCCATATTATACACACATAATATCTACAGTAGTGTCATCTGATTGTGGGTAAGGCTTCCAACCATGGTTTTTCCCCTTATAGGTTTTCCACGTACAAATATATGTGTTATGTGTTGTGGATGTTATTGTCTTTCTGTTTCATGCATTAATCTTTACCGGTACTACAATTAACTGATAAACTATCTACTGGCATAACAAGTGGTTTACTGGTATTAAGCATTAAGTTTTGGTTAAGTTAATTTTCGTTTGAATTTATTGGATAACTGATTCACCCCCCCCCCCTCTCAGTTGTCTCTGGGACCTAACATCTGAAACTATTTTAAATGTGATCTAGCATGGTGATTATGTCATTGTTTTATTTGAAGTTAATGATGAATGACAATCATTTTCATTGATAAGACTATTGTGATAACATGAACTTTATTTCAATAAAAAATCTGACTTAGACTATTGTTTACTCCTTTTAATTTTTATTCATAGGTATATATCCCTGTGCTTTTGACTGTTGTAACTTATAGATACTTTTTTTGTCTTTTAGGCCTAGATACATCTTCATGAAACTAATTCTTTGGAAAGATGCATGTTGTGTTTGATCATGATTGTAATAATCAAGTCTCTTTAAATTAGATGCTTTATAGTATGCTCTCAGACTTAGGCATATCTGCTTCCTCTGCTAGATACCTCCCTAGAACTGGTTAGCTTGCTCTTTGATGTGTATACATCCTAGTGCCATGGTAGGGGTAGGGTGGGAGAGAGAGAAAAGAGAAAGAGAGGTTGATTACCCTCCGAGGCGTTTAGAATTCATGGTGGCAAAAGGGGAATACTGAACATCAATAACCAAGGCATCAGGGAAACATTAAAAGACTTCACATGATGTTGACCTAGGAATGCCAAAGCAAGGGTAGTTGTGAAATGCAGTGGATAGCTCAAGCAATGGGTGGGACGCAAGAAATTCCTCATATATGAAAATCACTAAATGAAGGTGAAGATTCAACTACCTCAAATGGTGAAGATTCTACCCAAGAAATTCTATAAATTATGCAAATATTATGCAAATCCAAAATTCCTCATACAAATATTATGCAAATCCAAAGATTCAATGAATGAAGGTGAAGATTCAGAAATTCCTCATATTATGCAAATCTAAAATGAAGGTGAAGATTCTACCTTGAATGGTGAGTGTGCCATTTGATCTTATCAGGGGTTGAGCTCGATGCGGAAGCTTGCGCGGGATTGCAAATGCACAAATGACTTGCCCTCTTTTTTTTTAAAGTATAATGCCCATTGTCATCGCAATTTCAACGAACGTGGGCACGTTTTTGAAAAAAAATAAAAAATTCATTGCTAATGCATTCTCTGTCGAAACCAAATGTGAAATTATCGTCAGAATTCAGATGAATTTGTGCATTTCTTAAAAAAAATCAAATTTGGTCACAATATACCATCTCCGTTAGAATTATAGACCAAATGTATTAGTTTCTAAATAACCCTCATCCATCGACATTGGCTAAGGACTTGGAGAATTATTGCAAAGCAAGAGAAGGACTTCTGAGCACATTATCAGATTAGCAAATCATGGGATTATCAGACCGATCTACTGCAAAAGGTATTTGGGATAAACTGGAAACATTGAATGAAGGAGATACCACTGTCAAAATTGCAAAACTGGAATGTTACCGGGTCAGTTATGAAAATTTAAAAATGGAAGAAGATGAAAGAATTTTTGCATTTATGGAAAGAGAATGAAATTGTTTTAGGAATACAATGTTGTGGAGGATTTTTAAGTGAAGATGAAATTGTTTCTAAAGTTGTAAGAATGTTGCCACCGACTTGCAAAATGAAAGTGACTACTATTAATGAGTTGAGAACAATGCCTAATACATCAGTTTCTAGAGATGCCTTGGTTGGAAAACTTTCAGCATTTGAGCTTGAGGAATTTGGTCCTGTTGCTATAGTCAAGACTGATTTAGCTTTCAAAGCATGATCATCAGCTCATCATCATCATCTTCTGACAAAACTAATTGGAAAGTATTGTATGCAAAAGAACTTGAAGATATGAGGAGAGAAAATTAAGAACTTGAAGAACTAGAAGCACTATTTTCAAGGAAGATGCCTAAAGGTCCAGTAGGAAGTAAGTATGAAGGTAAAGCACCTTTCAAATGTTTTAATTGCAATAAAATTGGTCATATAGCATCTAGGTGTCCTGATAGACATGCAAGATTAAGGGAGGAAACAATACGAACATATAAGACTAATCCTGAATATTAGAGATACAGATTTAAGAAAAACAGAGATAAGTCATGTTACTATGCAGAAGAAGGTGATACAGATGATTCAGATGAAGATCTAGTAGATAATGGATGGGCATTTGTTGCAATAAAAGAAGATCAACCGACACCTATTGTCAAACCGATAGAGCAGGCACTGGCAGCTAAAATTGAAGAAAAGGATGAATGGATCATGGATAGTGGATGCTCGCATCATTTGACTGGTGATAAAAGAAAATTCTTGTCATTTTGGGAATGTTATGGAGGTCTAGTAATATTTGGAGATGATAAAGCTTGTTCAATCAAAGGAAGAGGCACTATATCTTTGGATGGTAAGCACAATATTGATAATGTTTATTATGTAGAAGGTTTAAAGAATAATCATTTGAGTGTTGGTCAGTTAGTGGAAAAAGGATTTCAATTACAATTCAAGAATGAAAAATGCAAAATCATAAACAAAACTAGATTGGAGATTGCAACCGGTAATCAGACTAAAGGTAATATCTTTCATTTGAATACCAATGATAAGACATGTTTGATTGCTCACATTGATGAAAGTTGGTTATGGCATAAGTGACTCTGTCATGTGAATTTTGATTGCATTGTAAATATCAATTCAACTAAGTCAGTAAGGGACTTACCTAAGATTGTGAAACCTCATAATCTGGTATGTAAGGAATGTCAAATGGGAAAGCAAGTTAGAACAACATTTAAGAGCATTACTGAGAAATCTTATAATATTCTTGATTTAATTCATACTGATTTATGTGGTCCAGCAAGAACAAGAAGTCTCCAGGGTGATATATACTTTATGCTAATAATTGATGATTATTCTAGAATGTGTTGGATTACTTTTCTCAGGGAGAAATCAGAAGCTTTTGGAAGATTCAAGATATATAAGGAAATGGTAGAGAATGAAACTGGCAAGAAAATCAAATGTTTGAGATCAGATCAAGGAGGATAATTTACATCTAGGGAATTTAATGTATTCTATGAAGTGAATGGGATCAAAAGACAACTATCAGCAACCCGGACACACCATTAGAATGGAATTATGGAAAGGAAGAACAAAACTATTCTAGATGCAGCAAGAACCATGTTAATGGAAGCAAATCTACCTCATGTGTACTGGAGAGAAGCAGTGAATACAATGGTTTACACTTTCAACGGAGTTCACATCAAAGGTGAAACTGATAAGACCCCTTATGAACTATGGTTTGGTCATACTCCTACTCTTAAATACTTTAGAATATTTGGAAGCAAATGCTATATTAGGAGAGATGAGTCTATTGGAAAATTTGATCCTAGAAGTGATGAAGGAATATTTCCTAGTTATTCATCTAGAAGCAAGGCATATAGATGTTATAATAAAATATTACTGAAAATCATTGAAAGTACTAATGTAAAGATATATGAACATTTTAGAGGTGAATCAAGGTCTATAGATTTTGAACTGGCAGTTGAAATGATTATAAATGAACCAACACAAATTGTACTGGTTCAGAATGTAGATCCAATCACACCGGCATCATCAGAAAACTCAACTGTGACTGAAGAACAACAACATGTGAATAAACCCATGTATGTAAGATTGAATCATTTAGAGAATTAGATAATTGGAAACAAAAATCAAGGTGTTATGACAAGAGGAAGATTAGCAAATGAAGAGGTATGTTTAATTTCTCAAGTTGAACCAACATCTGTTATTTAAGCATGTCAAGATGAACATTGGATAAGAGAAATGGAGGATGAATTTGAACAAATTGAAAAGAATAATACTTGGACATTGGTTCCCTGGCCTAAAGACAAAATTGTAATTGGAACTAAATGAGTATATAGAAATAAACTTAATGAAGATGGTGAGGTAATCAGAAACAAAGAAAGATTAGTTTGTAAAGGTTATTCTCAGAAAGAAGGAAATGATTATAATGAAACTTTTGTACCGGTAGCCATAATTGAGGCAGTTAGACTATTTCTTGCATTTGCAGCTCATAAGAACTATAAATTTTATCAGATGGATGTAAAATGTGAATTTTTGAATGGAGATCTTGAAGAGCAAGTTT
Organism: Cryptomeria japonica; assembly: GCF_030272615.1. Lineage (NCBI taxonomy): Eukaryota > Viridiplantae > Streptophyta > Pinopsida > Cupressales > Cupressaceae > Cryptomeria > Cryptomeria japonica. The sequence continues at coordinate 470,551,690 of NC_081411.1, read as the reverse complement.
ACATTGAACAACCTGATGGATTTTCATTGACAAATGATAAGGATATGGTTTGTAGATTAAGGAAAGCTTTATATGGATTAAAGCAAGCTCCCAGAGCTTGGTATGCTAGATTGAATAAATATCTTTTAAAGCTTGGATACACAAAAGGTAATGTTGACAACAATTTGTACTAAAAAATCACTAATGATGACATTTTGGTTATTGAAGTATTTGTGGATGATATCATTTTTGGATGTGAAGATGGATTATGTAAAGACTTTTCTAACAAGATGTAGGAAGAATTTGAAATGTCTATGATTGGAGAAATAAAAAATTTCTAGGTTTGCAGATTTTACAAACAAATAAAGGTATATTCATATGTCAAACAAAATACTTGAAGGAACTTTTGAAGAAATTTGGTATGGAAAACTCCAAACCGATAAGTACTCCTATGACTACAACTGATAAATTGACATTGAAGGATGATTTAGCTCCTATTAATCTGACAATATATGATTGGAGGATTACTATATTTAACACAAACTAGACCTAATATAATGAATGTAGTATGTATTGTTTCAAGATTTCAAAGCAGTCCTAAAGAAAATCATGAATCAATAGTAAAAAGGATTTTTTGGTATCTACAAGGCACAACAAATCTTGGTTTATGGTATCTTAAGGATGGCAATTTAGAATTATGTGCATATACAGATGCTAATTGGGCAGCAGATGTAGATGATAGAAAGAGTACCACTAGCGGTGCATTCTTTCTTGGAAGAAGATTGATTTCATGGATCAACAAGAAGCAGAGTTGTACATCATTATCTACAGCAGAAGCAGAATATGTTGCAGCAACAACTAATTGTACTCAAGTATTATGGATTAAGCAAATGTTGAAGGATATAAAGGTAAAATGCAAAGAACCGATAATTATTTATTGTGATAATTCAGAAGCAATTGATATATCAAAGAATCCAGTATTTCACTCTAAGACAAAGCATGTTTCTATTCAGTACAATTTTCTGAAAGAGAATGTTGAAGCAAATGAAGTATGATTGGTCTATGTGAATACTAAAGAGAAAATTGTAGATATCTTTACAAAGCCTTTTCCTAAGGAAAAATTTGAATATCTCAGAGAGAAGCTTGGGGTAATTTCCCCACCGACAGAGACTTAAATGTTGAAGATTGGCATCAAACCAGCAGGGACTAATAGAAAATTATTTTTTCGGCTTTGATGAAGGAGGGCTACTTCTCAGGGGGGTAGTTAGTTGTATGTTATGTTTTGATTCTTAACTTCTTTCGCATTTGATGTCAAAGGGGAGAGATATCTTTAGACGTATAAAAATGACCACTTTCTTAAGTGAATATTTAATATTCATTTTACTCTCATTCATCTATTTAATTAAATTTTGTTTAATTAAATTATTCACATTCATCTATTTGATTCAATAAGTTATTCAATTTATTTAATTAAATTCACCTAAGCCTTTCATAACATTTAATTAAATAAATCACTTTTTTTAATTAATTTCCCTTTCTCCCCTTTTAATTAAATTTACATTTAATTAAATTGTTCATTGCAAATAAATAAATCTAATTTATTTATTTGAATCCCCCACTTGTATTTATGCAAGTTGCATCTATTTTAGTTGAAATAAAGTAATTTATTTTAATAAAAATTACCCTCCCATCCACTTGCATTCTCCTACATCTCCCACTTGCCTCCCTAAACCCCCTTCTAGATTCTTCTAATCACTTCTAATTTAGCCTAATCCATCTCCTAAATATTGTCACATCCCTAAGCAAAGGGAAGTCACTTCTCAAACCCTTAAAGTCTTTAAAAACCATTAAAGGCTTTATGTCCTCAACAAGTTAACCTCCAAAGTCTTCCAAATCATTAATGGTTAACTCAACCTTCTTACATGGTTAGAGACTTTTTTCCTAACTCAACCTTCATCTAACCCAAGGGTCTCATCAAGCATTCATTTCTTTGACCATGGTTATTCTTTTAACCTTTGCACAAGAGTTTATCCTTTTGGTTAAAGCTTTATCCAATGGTTAACCCTAACCTAACCTTAACCCTTACCCCCTAAGGTAACCATGGGGTCTTCTCAAGCATTTAATGCTTCTTACATCTCCTCTCAAGCAATCTTATGTTGACAATTGTCACCATTTCATTGGTGAGAATTGTGAACATGGATTGATAACTTTCAATCCTAGCCCTTGTTAAGTGACAATTATCGACATAAGATTGATAACTTTCAATCCCAGCCCTTGTTAAGAGTATCCAATCTTGACCATCCATTGCCATGTTTTTCCTATAAATAGAGCCCTCATTCCTCCATTTTCATATCCAAGTCTTTAGTATAAAACTTATAGACATTTTACTAAGCATCTAATATAAATCATTTTTTATCAAGCATTTAGCCTCTCTTTGATAGAAATAATCTTCATAGCATCTTAAATAGGAATTGGCATTATCACATAATAATCATGGTAGACTAGTATAGCATGATAGGATAGTTTTGTTACTAATCCTTTCATTTTGTTATCATATCCATGCTAGTTTAATTCATGCTATATTTAATATCATTCACATCTAGGATTGCATTCATGTTAGATTGATCAAATATCCCTCATTCTCATGATTGTCATCCCTAAGTCACTTTTCTTAGTGATCCGAGAGAAAATGCATTGGCTTGAGGGGTATTGTGAGATAGAGAACAATGGAACATCCCTTGGGAAGTTGAGTTATTCAATATAACTTAATAACTTGCACCAAGAGTCCCACTGGTGTATGGACTAGTTTTGAATTCGCATTTTCTGTTTCATCACACTACTTTTCTCGCACATATTTTTGGCACCTACCATGGGGCATAACCCCATTTATAAGATCATTTTTAATGCAGGGCTAACATTGCAAGTATGCGGAAAACATGAATTAGGGTGTGGATACCTTCTTTTCGTGCATAGAGGTCATCTATTAGCACATCCTGCTCACTATTTAGCGCATCAGACCCTATCCTTAGCGCATTAAGTAGATAAACTAGTGCCTAATGTTTCTACCAGTAACTAACAAACCATAGCGCATTAGGAAATTAGTCTAGCACATCCAGTCTTTTCTGTAGCACATTTGTGCCTCTCTTTAGGGGATTGGTGCAACAACTTAGCACATAGGGTTAGTAGAGCAAAAGAAAAAGTTTGTAACCAGAAAAAATCATTTTAGGCTTGTGCAAACCCACACTAAATTTTTGATCATTGACTGTGTGTAGGTTTAATCTTTTATTCAGGGGAAGGAGTTAGTTTAGAATTTTTTTTTAATTTCTTTAATTTTACTTTCTCTCAAAAAGAAGTTGGTTAAAAAGAATTCACTCTCCATGTTTTCTGCAAAGTTAAAATAAACCTCACATTTCATTTTGGAGTACTTAAATTGAACATCAGATTTCCTTTTGGGGCTTAAAAGAAGATTCATATTTCTTTATTTGCAAAGTAAAAAGAACAACAAAATTCACCTTTTTGCTTTCTTGCAAATTAGAAAAAGAACACACTTCATTTTTGGAAGCTCTAAAAAGAACAAGACAACGTTTATTTTCTTGCAAAGTTTAAAATGAACCTCACCATCCTTTGGTGTCTAAAAGGATCAATTTTATTTTTCAAAGGTAAATGAACTTCATCTTTAATTTTTAAGCAAAAAGAGGGAAATATTTCCCCTATCGACTTTACAATTTGTTGACCCAATATCAAAAATTTGCTTTGTTGACCAAGACTTCTTTACTTAGATAGAAAAATCACTGATTTGAACATTAAAAGGAACATCATTCTTTTTGGAGAAAAAATAGACTTTAGCAAATCACTAAATTGAAGGGTTAAAAAGAACCATTTGTGCCTTGTCTCGAAAGTGGAAGGTATATTCTCTCCCCTTAACTGGGTGACCAAAAAGCCAAACCACTATTTCATGCTTTCAGTATTTCAAAGTACTTAAATCCTTTAGCAGGTCTACCCTCCTGAGTTGCTCTTAGAGAGCCATTTAAATGGTCAGTGAGAGGGGAATGACCTAAGTGGGAAACAAATTTATTGCCAAGTGTTCCAACCCACTATAATCAAAAGTGGAGGCTGACGAAAGTTCCCTTCAACGGTTTTTCTGAATGATTAGCCTTCCCCTTGTATCTTTATGATATGTAAAGCCTTTGTTCTAAAGGTTGGGAAGCCTCCCGAGGGATTTTATCACTGAAGACCGAACAAGAAGCTTGATCATGAACTTTAGCAATAAAGACCTTGAACCGAGTCAGTATCCAAACATCTTCAATATCATAGTGCAAGGGTGGGGAAGAATCCGCCCCCAAGATCACTCACCATATTTCTCCCAAGACAACTACTCAATTGTGAAGCAATTCACTTTGAGTTAATTTCTGGCAAAAGGCAAAAATACAGGTGCCCCCTAGGAGGTGACACGACTGTTTGAGATGACGGAGTATCGAGACTAGTGGGCTATGATATTGTTGATGACCCTTGAATAAAGAGTCTATCTGATTTGTCTTCTTTGTATCCAAACTTGTGAAAACATTGGGGATTTGAACACATCCTCACAGAACATACACTATCTGTTTAGAATAGGCAAAATTTGGTTGTCTCTTTCATGTTGTGTTTGTAATTTATGTTTTTAGAAAATCATATATCAAAATCAAACAAGTATTAAAAAATTCCAACAAAACCAAAAACAGAGCAAACATAGCACTTTCACATGTTGGAGAAATCTCCTAGCGCATCTGGAGCATACACACTAACCCTTCAAAATAGTGCATAAAAGTTTGAAAAATTTGACAAATATTTCATTAACACTTTGTGCTACCATATTAGTGCTTTGAAGCATCAATTTAGTGCATTAGGGGCAAACTTTAGCACTTTGAGACTACACATTAGCGCGTATTAAGGACATAATAGTGCTTAATCATCCCTATCAAAGAAAAATTCAAAACTCTGAGTTAGCGCGTAGCAGGCAACTTAGCGCATTGGTGGATTTTAATAGTGCATATAGATCACACTTCAGTGCATCAGGTCTCTGTCTTAGCACATAGGTACAACTTAGAAAAATAGAGAGTAACACTAAGCATTTTTGAAATTTTTTTATCATCAATCTTGGATACTCTTTTGGATCCCCAGCTGACCTCACCAATCAAAAACTTGAACCAAAACATTAGAGAAATATTCGAACAACCAAGCAAGTCATTCTTAGAACAACATTTGTCAAAATCCAAAACTAGCTAGGGGTAAAAACTTTATCCTATAAGAATCATGTACTATCATCACATTGATCAAAAAGTCTGCCATCTAATGGATACTATCAACCAAACATACATAGTTTAAAAATTAAGTTTTCGAATCAAGTTTCCATATTGGGAGACTCTTTTTCATATCATTTGACACACTTTGTCATGGGGGGCATCTAAACCTCCACTTGATAAAGTAAGCTTAAGTTTTTCAAAACAAAGTATCATAATCCAAAATCAATGGAAACCATTGATCACTCATGTATGACCACTCCTCATATTTTGAGAAGAAAAAGTCTTCATCACAAAACTAAGTTGAAGAAACAACAACCTAGTTCTCAGAAACTTGCCAAACGGAATAGATTTCTCTATATCAATCGCCAACTTTTTAAATCACATCACATCTTTCTCCATCATATGTGGTTGTATCTTCAAGACAAGTCAAACGAATTTGATGAAGAACCATTGAGAAGTAGAGCATTTTGCCAAAAATCAGCATTCAGTCAACGCTTGAATCGTGGAGGAAAGATCAACCTCACTTTCTTCCCAGAAGTCTGCATCACTTATAACATAGCCCAATTTGAACCACCAACCCCCGAACAATAGGAAGAAGAGGAGTTTGTCCCCTTTATCATGGAAAGCTTCTATTAGATGCCCATTGTCACTCGCTCTCAACGGAACAAGCAAAGTGAACCACAACTAGAGTCCAGTATGGGTCAAAGATTATCAAACCCGTTCGATTATACTGATCTAGGGGAAATGAAGATCACTTAGGAGCTTATTCAAGAATGTCAAGAAAAACCCTCATTCCAAAAACTCATGGAAAGACTCATAGAAGCTGACAAAGAAAAATACATGCTCATGCTAACAAGAAAAGGAGTTAGACTTCCTAAAGACTTCGATACTGAAATCTTTAGAACAAGGTCTCAAAATTCCGCTTATCAAGAACAACAAAGAGAAGAGAAAATGTGTGACCCTGAAAAAATACCTAAACAACAAAGCATACCTGAACAACAGCACATACCAGGACACACCCATGCTCGAACTAGGGATAACGAAAGAGAATAACCTTTTCCTCAGCAAACAAATGTGCCCATGGTTTCTCTAACATAACAAATTCAAATGCTGCAAAGAAAAATGTAGGACATGCAACAGGGGACCACGGTACAATGCTCCTTAAACAAAATTTTTCCTTACCCCTTTGATAGGAGATTAAACATGATACCCTTTCCCCTAAATTCAGACATACCAAAATATGACAAGTATGATGGTAAAAGTGATCCCTGCGATCATGTTCGGGAATTCTACACCATAAGCCTATAACTTGCTCATGATGACACTTACCTAATGAGGCTATTCCCAAGAAGTTTAGGAGGGAAAACAATAGAGTGGTTGTCTAAACTAACACCTCCCATCAGATCCTTTGATGAATTGGTAAACAAATTTATCACACAATACTCCTATAATATCCAACACGCAATCACAATGTTGGATGTATGTAATACTAAAAATAAAAACAACAAGACATTCATGGTGTTTCTACAATGGTGGAGAGGTATGGTTTCAAGGTATCCTCAAGATGTGCCTGAAAAGGAAAAGATGGATATCTTTATCGACAATTTAAATACTGAGATGAGTTATCAACTCAAGCTCCAATGCATCCCATCTTTTGCAAAACTAATCAAGAATAGAATCCAAGTAGAGGAAGCCTGCATCAAGAAAGGAACTCTAAAATTATTTAAGGAAGGAAATAACTCCTCAAACTTAAACAACCAGAATAACAACACTGTAGGCAAATCCAGATTCTGGACTAGAAACAAAAATGTTCATGAAGGAGGAGTTGATGCTAATGACATGATGTCCAAACAACCAATATTAGCTTTATCAAGTAATCCGCAAACTAACAAAAATCAAAAGGGTGCTAACCAAGGCACTAACACTTATCCACAAAATACCAATCAAGGACCTTCAAATCCAAATACCAGCAACAATGCCTAAGGCAACAACATTAATCAAGGAACTAACCCAAATCCAAGGGGTAACACCAACAATTTCCCAAATAGAAGCATCTACACACCATTGGGGCAATCCTTAGAATCAACATTCTGAGAACTCCTAGCAAACAAGATTATCACATTGCCAACCATAAACAACTTTGAACCCCAGGACAAACCACCTTGGTGGAATGACTCACACTTTTGTGATTTTCAATGAAACAAAGCACATCAAACAAACAATTACATGAGGCTTAAAAATGTTGCTCAAGAAATAATTGATAGAGGTGATTTAATGATCGATGGTCTCAAAACAAATGGTGATCATGACGCATTTAAAAATCCTCTTCCAAATTACAACAAGGAAGGAGCTTCATCATAAAATGATACTAGAGGAGCTCGCATAAATCACGTATACAATAGCACCATCAATCATATATCGACAGATGATAACCAAGTAAATGTCATTAAAATCAAAGACAAACACGAACATGAGTCGATCAATGTAACCACCAGAGCTCAAAAATATGTCTTGAAAGGATATACATCAACATCAACCACTATCCCCAAGACTCAATATGATTTGGTAAGTCAATTACGGAGAACTCTTGCTTAGATATCCATACTCAAGTTGCTCAAACTCTTGCCAAAACATAAGGACGTATTGGAACAAGCACTAGTTGAAACAAATATACCTCAAGATCTAGATATTGAAAAATTTCAAGCTATGGTGGCTCACATGATAGGGCCTCATAATATCACCTTTTCCAAACATGATAATATCTCTTTGATTCACCCACATAATGCACCCCTTCATATTGAAGTCTTAGTCTACAAACATTGAGTTAAAAGAGTATTAATAGATGGAGGAGTTGGTCTCAATATTTGTACCTTAAAACTTACTCGTGCATTAGGATTATCTGAACAGTCTATTGATCCACACAAAAAGATCACCACCAAGGCATATGATGATGAAGAGAGATCATCCAAGGGAACAGTAATACTACCTATTCATGTAGGACCGATACAAAGGGACACTATGTGCCAAGTCTTAGACATAGACTTAACATACAATATTTTATTGGGTCATCCTTGGATACATGAAATGCAAGAAGTACCTTCAACTTACCATCAGTATGTCAAATTCTCATATAATGGGCAGGAGATTTCCATCTTGGTGGATAATAACCCCGTTGTTCTACATTTTGAAAACCTTTATTCCCTCTCTTTTAAAAGTGAATGTTACCGCCTATGTGCTCCAATGGAAGAGAACAACAAAAAGTTTGAAATAAAGACAACAATATGAGGTTCCAAAGGAGGAAACCTCCTACACATTAACCCTTTAAATCTTGGGTAGGTGAACCCTTTTAAGACTATTTTCTTACAAAAATAGCAAAAGGTTTACAAAAAACCAGTGTACATTCCTGTAAATTTTCCTTACTGACTGGTACAACTAAACATAAATGGAAAGTTGATTTGACTTTTTGAAAAGGACCACAAAATGCATCAAAATACTAATAGGTAAACCAATGCCTTATTCGGGCAATAGAGTCATCTACAACAGACTGCAACCTAACAAGAGAAACTCGTACACAAGTCACAAATTAGTGATCTATCAACTCTTTATATGCCTGACATATACAGAGTCCTATTTTGCACCAGACTTCATTATCAGATCCACACCAAAATACTGATATCAATGACTTTGTTCAAAGTACGTTTATATTTCCTCCTTGAGAAAAAGACTTAAAACAACTTCATTAAATGCCTAACAAGTCATTTAGATAATCAATCCTTGATTACTTAAATGAAATGAACACCAGTACAATGACATAGAGACAACACAAGTCTGAATTTAAAATTCTTTGGACTGTATAAATTTTATTTCTCCATCAAAAGATTACAAGTACATCCTATTTGACTCAGAAATTGCTAAGAAAATGGCCTGTATAAATTTTGCTAGAGTTTAGCTACAAAATTTGCATCCCTTTTATAGGTAGTCTTGGTATCCTTTTATAGAAATCAAGATGCAACAAGCTTCGTACTACCTAGAAGAAAAATCTTACCCTAACCATAATCCCCCCTAAAAAGGTTACATTGATTACCATCAGAGAAGGAGCATAACAAATCAGTTAACCGGTTGGAGAAAGGCCAACCAACTACTTAGTATTCACCGATCAAGTGCCAGGTGTCTTTGATTCCTTAGAATTCTGATTTCCAAAAAACCATTGCAAGAATGAACTACTTCTAGTTGCCCGAGGGTTACTGCATACTAGAGTGTCAATTGATTCTTCCTTCAACCTATCCCTTTCATCACATACTTAATTTCCCATTCTTGTTGCTAGAGAAATCACAAAACCACACCTATTTTCTCTGCAAATCCCCTTGAATACCTCTCTGCAAATTTACACTTCAAAACAATGTAACCCTTTTAAAAATTTAAATTTTGGCACCAACGGACCGGAGAAGCTTTCCTCTGAGTATTTTCCCTTTAGTCACTGATCTGCAAAGGTTACAAAATGAGCACTTTCACATTTTGATATCACGATAGCCGTTGGATTACTTCATTATTACTCAGGTGTTAAAGAATAGTCACAACTTAACTGGCTTCTTTAACTGTCTGCCTTAACTGCTTGCATTAACTTTTTGTCTAGGCCTACCGCTAGTGGTTTGTCACCATGTCACAAGAAATAACCATCACGCACCTTTATGTTGCGGTATAGTGACAACCATGAGATCTAAAGAAACTTTCTCACCTGTTAACACGCCTTGGCCGCTCCCTTCTGCCGGGTGTTACTTCCTGATTCGTCTACGCATCCCGTTGTCCACAATCTGACTTGCCACCTCATCCACCACTTCACTTAAAGTTTCCATTAGTTTATTCAATATTATTCTTTTGGCCAAAATTCCTCCCTCAACGAGTTGTTCACATGTCTCATCGATTCTACAGTTTCATCGATATATTTATTTTCTTGGCTAGACCAATTATGATTTCTTCAATGTACTTTATGTCGATGGAACTCATGCTTTCAGTGAATCCTTTTAGAGATCCATCATAGCCAAGGGTTTTTTGATAACTCATTTTATGAGTTTGATGACATGCCACCTATTAATACATTTTCCACCTGCTGTGCTCCACTACATGGCACCTTGTGATTTGCTCAGAATCCACCGGGATGACACCTCACTTGCCATTGGACCGCCACCTTGTGAGGGTAGTCATTTCGAGCACTTTACAGCCGTGGTAGAGTGACAGTCATTGATAGTCCCATAATTTTACTCCACCATTGATCTTCTTCGGATCTGTCATTGGATCTTCTCGATTTGCATGACCCCTAGCCTCACTTAGGCTGCTCACCCCTTTTGCCGGGCCCACCACGTGTCACTTCCTGGTTCACCTTTGGATCCACCTACTCGCCACTTGGACCTACCACTAGATGTGGGCCCACCTTGGTTTTTCTTCTATGCTCTGCCATGTGGCACATCCTGATTCATTATGAGCCCACTAGACGACCACCACAACTGCCACCTTGCCAATCACTATGTCGCAAGGAACAATTGGTGAGAGTTTTTCTATCACGGTATAGCAACCACCATTAGATATTTCACATCATCGATTGATCTTCCTTAATCTTGCTCAACTTTTACCTTGCCTGAGTGGTTCTCTTAACACGAGCCCCACCACTCTATCATTGGGTCGCAACAAATATTCCATCGTGGAACTTTATGTTGCAATCTAGCGACAGCCATTGATCTAACATTAACTTACTCGATTTTAAACTTGATTTTCTTGAGCTTCTCTCCTATCATGTGTCACCATGTGGCACCCCCTAATTGGCTCTGAGGTCTCTTCCCTGACATCTTAGCATGACCTCACTTAACTGCTGGAATGAAGCTCTTCATTACTATCTACTTTAATTGCTTGCATTAACTGCTGTCCATAGTCCCCCGCTAGTGGTTTGTTGCCATGTTGCGATGAATAACAATCATGCAACTTTTATGTTGCGGTATAGTGATAGCCGTGAGATCAACAAGAACCCACTCGATCTTTAGGAAACCCAAGGGATACATAGGAAAAGATGTAGGACTTAGGAAAAATTAAAATTTATTAGAACCCGCCCAGGCCTAGACTTAAAAAGGGGCCCCCTCTTGATGACACATAGACCCTTCCACTTAAGTGAAAAAAGGTAATTGGCAAATAGAAGTGACATGAAGATAATGTGACACAAAGGTTTATTTTCAAATGGTTTTGAAAATCCCCAAAACCCTAAACCCTTAGAACCATAAACTTGTAGACAAAGGTCAAATTTCTATATTTTGATAGACTCCAACAGCTAATAGGCAATATTTTCAACATATTTAAAACAATGATAACAGCGGCTCTCACTAAGGATGGTTGGATGCAAGACCAACACAAGAATTTAGCAAAAAATATGGAATGCAGACCAACAAAACCCTAACAAAAGAAAACTAAAACAAAGCAGAACAAACAAAAGCAAACCTAAACTATTGTGCATGGAAAACTCATGAGAAATATTGTTTCAGAAACTGTACATGCACTGGCAGTTCTTGTAACTCACCATTCAATCTTTGAAGGAAATAAGAATCTTTTCCATTGACATAAAAAATGATCAGAGGGCCTATCCATAACAATTCAAATTTCTTGTGCTTGCCTTTGTCTTGATCTCTTGCATTCCACTGCAACACCATATCACCAATCTAGAATTTTCTTATACTGGTCCTTTTATCAAAAAGGTACTTTGACTGTAATTGAAGTTTCATATTCCTTTTATGGGCTATAGTCCTCATTTCCTCTAGCTCTACTAACTGAATAATTCTTTCTTCCATGGGCTCAGACATTTCTAATTCTTCAATCTGCAAAAAATTGTAAACTGGAAGCAAATTAATCATAGGTAGTCTAGCTTTCACTCCATAAACCAGCTCAAAAGGGGATGTACCAATGGCCTTTTTATAGTCACCCTATCAACCCATAAAGCTAACCTGAGCTTTTGATCCCAGGACCTTTTATTTTCCTCTAGGATCTTCGTGATAATATTGAGGAGACTTTTATTACTTGATTTTGCCTGGCCATTTCCCTGTGGGTGGTATGGTGAACAATATGACATAATAATCCCATAATTAGCATAGAACTCTCCAAACTCCTCAGACCTGAAGCACATGGCATTTCCCATGACGATTTTAACAGGCACACCAAACCTTGTTATTATATTATCCATCAAAAAATTGATGACCACTTTACTAGTGACCTGTTTGGTAGGTATGGCTTCAATCCACTTGGTGAAATAATCTATAGCCACCAGGATCCATCTATGACCCTTGCTTGATTTTTCTATTATCTCTCCATTAAAATCAATGCCCCATTGAACAAAAGGGGCTTCAACTATAATAGAATTCAAAGGCAAAGCACCAACATACTTTAGTTTAGATGAGAACCTTTGACAAGGATCACATTTTTTAACATACTTATGAGCATCCTTGAACAAAGTTGGCCAATAATACCCTGCTCTAATTATCCTACCAGTGGTAGTCTTAGCTGAATAGTGGCCTCCACATACCCCATTGTGCATCTCTTTCAGAACCTTCTCAGCTTGGAGTTCATCCAGACAAACCAGTAGCATCCCATCATTGTTCTTCTAATACAGGTCTCCCTGAATAAGAACATATTTCTATGATTTTAACTTTAGTGTTCTCTTCTGGTTGTGTGTCATACCTCCTGGACATGAGGCATTCTTCAAGAAATATACTATATCTGAATACCATGGCTGCCTCTCAATACTAGTAACCATAACCTCTTCAATCTCAACATTATTTATATCAATATCCTCAAAGTTTGTCTCAATCATTAACTTGGCTAAGCCTAGACCTCTTACTAGCTTTATGATTTTGATCTCAAGATCAAATTCTTGTATTTTGATTATCCATCTACATCTCTTTCTAGTTACTTCAGACTGGGATAGGATGTCTTTCACAGTTGCATGTGGTACATAGGCTACAATTTGGGCATTTACCAGATAAGGCCTAAATACTTTAACAATCTTGACTAAAGCATATGCCTATTTTTCCATAATTTCATATTTTAGTTCAGTAGCTTGCAATGATTTGTTGTAGAAGGAAATTGAATGTTCATAACCTTCACCATCTTTCTGTAATAGTACTGCTGCTATAGTATGATATGAAGCAAAAGAAAATAGTGAAAAAGGCTTACTATAGTTAGGGGACTTAAGCATTGGGGCTTCTTGAATAGCCTGCTTAAACTTATCAAATGCTAGTGCTACCTCATCATCCCAAACAAACTTGGCATCCTTCTACAAAAGCTTCACAATGGGCTTGACAATTTCAGTAAAATTTGCAATAAATCTTCTAACAAAGTTTACTTTACCCAGAAAAGACTAAATTCCTTTAATATTTTTTGGTTGAAGCACCCTGTTGATAGCCTCAATTCTTTCAGGGTCAATTTTGACTCCCCTCCTTAGATACAATGTGCCCTAGTAACTTTCCTTCAGTTACAACAAAGTGGCATTTCTTTGGATTTAAAGATACACCAAACTCTAAGGCCTTGCAAAATATTTTTTCCAAATGACCACAGTGGTCATCTGCCTTCTTTGAGAAACATGTCAGATCATCCTGGTAAACAACCATTATGATATTAATAAATTTCTTGAAAGCTACATCCATAGCTCTCTAAAAAGTTGCACTAGCATTCTTCAAACCAAATGGAATTCTTACATACACATAGGTTCCCCAAGGGGTAGTAAAAGCAGTCTTGAACTGTTCAGACTCTTTCACTAATACCTGATTGTAACCAGAAAATCTATCCATCATTGACAATAAATTACAACCAGTTACCCTTTGTAACATAGCTTCCTTGTTTGGGGATGAATAATTGTCTTTAAGGGAGGGAACATTCAAGTTCCTAAAATCCACACACAGCCTTATGTCCCCATTCTTTTTTTTTGTCAGGCAATAAATTTGATACCCATGAAGAATGCCTTATAGGCTTTATAATCCCCCCTTCTCTCAGCTTAATCAACTCTTGCTGCATTTTGGTTTCTAGGAGGGGGTTAATGGGTATTTGATTTTTTCTAAAAGGCTTAGCATCAGGATGCATAGGTATTTCATGTTGAAATAAGTCTTGTCTATATGCCTTCAAATCCTCATAGGACCAAGCAAAAACATGTTTGTACTTTCTTAGCAAATTAAGGAGTTTAGTCTTAATATGGGGAGACAAGTTTTTCCTGATATACACCAGCTTAGGGGAAGATTCAGTCCCCAAGTTTACCTCTTCCAACTCCTCCAACTTTGTAGATGACGCTTGATGTAAGTGACCATCATTGTAAGTTACACATACCCTCTAGTTCAACTAGTCCCCTGGGTATTTCATTTGCTTCTAACTGCACTATGTCACTTCCAAAAAATGTTTCTTGTCTGTCTACTGCCTCCACCAATACATTACAATCAATCTTTTGACCTTCATAGTCATCTATGCATTGTACAAATCTAAGGATGTCTTTATCATCTTCAAAAAATTGCCAGTTGTACACATTATCTGGGATGGCTGGTCTGGCTTTTGTCTCAATTATTGAAACTCCAGTCAATGTTACACCATCATTCTTTAATGCAACATTAGCTAAAAAATCTGCCATAATGTTCTTAGACTTTTCAATCCAATCAATGGAAAATGCATCAAAGTGTTCAATGCCATCCCAAACAACATGCCTATACCTTTTTAACTTGTCATTTTTAGATGCATACCTTGACCTTATCTGAGACACTACAAGTTCATAGTCTCCATAAACCCTTGACAACTTGATCCCATATTTTTTAGCAATTTCTAGGCCTAATAATAGAGCTTCATACTCAGCAGTGTTATTTGTACATTGGAATGCTAACAGAAAAGAATACTTGAAGGTAATACCTGATGGGGAAATAAAGAGCACTCTTGCTCCAGACCCTTCTTTAGAGAAAGCTCCATCAAAATACATCTTCCACAGCCCTTCTTGTTGGGATTTCATCTTGTCAACAATAGGATCAGTATTCTTCAACTGAGGCTGAATGGATTCAATCCTAAAATTATCAAGATCTACATGTATCATGCAATTATGCATGTTTGGGACTATTTTTTCAATAACCATTGGGGCACATGGTTCTCTGTACAATTTTACTAAATTCCCATTCACTGGGATAGTTGCATATGATAAATCTAACTAAAGATGTCCTCCAACAACAACAACCCACTGTCTAGACAGAAGCATGCCATAATGGGGCTTGGTGTCTGTGACTATTGCATCCATTTTATAAGTAGCTTCAGGGAATGCTGCTATTTTTACTTCTACATTTTTCATAGTACACACAACAGGCTTTTCTCTATTATCCATAGCATAACACTTCACATATAAAGTGTGTATTGACAAACCTAGTTCTCTCATAACCCCATATGACATTACATTAGCAGCTGCACTAGAATCTATCATGCTATTTTTTATCAATCTGTTATTCACTAATAGTGTGACATAAAAGGGATCAGTCTGAGATGGTTCCTAATTAATAGTGGTGCTCACATAAAATTTTGGGACCTTTTTTTCTTGATCCTTCTCATCTTTTGCATTTCCCTTTTTAGAAGAAGTATCCACATCTGATATACTTGAAATCAAAGAAAAATTCACCTCTCTATGTTCTTTCATTTTCAACAGCTCTATCAAAGGTACTGAAACTTTCATCTGTGTTAAAGCTTGGGTCATATCAAAAGCAGTATTAACATTAGACTTACCATGAGCTTTAACCTTCTCTATCTTTTGGTGACTTGTTCTCTTGTCACTAGTAGTCTCTGCCTTAATACCAGTGGTATCAACAATATCAGGTTTCCCTGAATTACTTGACTGATTACTTTTAGCCTGACTATCTTTGACAAGAGTTTTGTTTTCAGTGGTCCTCTTAGAAGAGACTTCTTTAAAAAACATAGAACCGAGCTTACCCTGATCTTCATCATCTTTACTGCTTCTTAGATTATGTTATGTTTAGCTTTGGCTATTGCAACCTTCGTAAGATTCTTGACTTCCTCCTCACCAGGCCTTTTGAGATGAATCTCTTGATCTTCTATTGTGACTACATTCAAAGTGGGATGCCAGTCAATTTTCAATTGCTTTTGGCAATTTTCATTGCTTCTCGAGACATCATATTCACTTGCTTCATCTTCTAGAGACTCATAGTCACTGTCCACAATATACTCAAACATGTTGACTATAGGTTCACCCTCATTTCTCATGGATTCATTTAGAGCTTGAGCCACATCACACTGATAAGGGGAATGTGGCCCATCACATGCCATACACTAAGGGGTATTTTCCATATTATGTACACTTCCTCCCTTTAAAGGATCAGGGGGGTCCTGATTTTGTGTGCCTTTTGATCTATCTTGCATAGGCTTGCCATCTTTCCATGTAGTGTTATATGGCATATCATGTAATCTAGCAGGTATGTCTTGCCAGTTTTAGTGAGGCTTCTCAGGTTTGCTTAATTTAGCAGTAAGATCCTTAACAACAGTCATTAATTTCTCTATTTTATCCTCTTCTTTAGAGGATTTATTTTGTTGTGGTTTTTGTTCCTGCTACAATCTTCCATCAGTCCTTCTTCCCACTTTACTTGATGCTTTTCTATTACTCTCTGCATTGAT
Source organism: Cryptomeria japonica (assembly GCF_030272615.1). NCBI lineage: Eukaryota > Viridiplantae > Streptophyta > Pinopsida > Cupressales > Cupressaceae > Cryptomeria > Cryptomeria japonica. The sequence goes on along the minus strand of NC_081411.1, from coordinate 470,534,759 downwards.
TGCAATTCTAAAAGCATCTCTTAAACTATGTGGGTTCTTATCTCTGAGAATGTAAGCCATCTTAGGATCAAAGGCATTGTAATAAGTGGTTAAACATACATTCTCATCTAACCTCATACATTGAAGGAGCCTATGGATTGCCTTTTGGAACCGTGCATTAAAATATGTAACAGCCTCATTATCAGACTTCTTGATATTGTTGAATTCGTTGAGCATAAAGATCACATTTGTTTTATCTCCATATTGCTCTTTAAAGCAATTCTCAAATTCCTCCCAAGAACTGATGCTATCTATAGGTAACCCTCTATACCAATCTCTAGCATCCTCAATCAAAGACTGCACAAACATCTTCATGATGACATCCTCATGTGCAATTTCATAATCATTAATCATGTCACCAAAAAATTTCAAATGCTCTTCAACACTGATTGCATTGTTCCCAACAAACTTCTAGAGTCTATCCCTCATTTCAATAGGGACATGGTTTGGATATCCTGGAATTCCATCAAAATACAACTTCCTATATAACTCGACATTTATAGGTCTCTTTTGAAACTAATTTTTAACAAAGTTATTTCCAGTATTCACCCTTGGGCCTAAACCACCAGCTATAGGAGTTTGATGACTTTGATTATGGGATGGTCCATGACTGGTTTGGTTTGCTAGAATTGTACTTGAGGGAATAACAAAATTATTTGGGGTAGAATTTGTTTGCATCATTGGTTGAGTATTCAATAGAGAGGTAGAAGTATGTTGAGATGTAAAATTACTCTGATCTACAGGTGGGAAAGTTATTGGAGGATCTTTTAAGCAATGTATCTTTCTTCTGAACTCAGTATTAAGTGCTTCTATTTCAGCCTTTTCTAACTCCCTTTGCTGGTTTTCATTTTCTTTCCTTATCCTTTCTACCTCAATCTCATGCAAAGTCATTCCCTGGGGTCCTTTTGCACTTCCTGACACTAGATTTGCAGACCTATTCTCCACTTCTTTCTGCTTCCCTTTGTCAATAACTGGTTTTTTAAGTTGGGGATCATTGTGAACCTCCCTACTAGGTTGTGCTACAACTTTAGGTGTAGAATCAATTTTAGGATCCAATATTTCTCTAATAACAGGACCATGTTCTTCTTGAGCAAACAACTCAAGACCTGCAATCTGTCTTAATAATATTTCTCTTTCAATAATTTTGGCTTTGGTTTCATTCTCCTTTTCTTTTTCCTTCTTTTTTATCATAGCAATCAATTGATGTACTCTCTTATTGAGAACCTCAATTTCCTGGGACACTTCATCTTGGTCTAGCAAGGTTTCCTCTGAATCCGACACATTTAGCTGGTCCATATCAATCAGATTGATATTTCCTTTCATATTTTTGGGAATGAAACTGACCCTATTATTTGTACTATGTCTATCTCTCCCAGAAGCGTTGGTATTAGATAATCTTTGGTGAAAGGTTTGAATATAATCATTAGTACCAAACAGGCCAGCATGAAAACCCATAATATCATGGTCAGAGTCATGAGAAGAGGCATTGGACCTAACATATACGGGATGCTCAGAAGACTTACCTTTTTTATTACTCTTCTATTTCCATGACTGATTTGATTGATCAGGAATAATAGTTCCTTTCCAACCCTTCCTAACTGGTTCAGGTAACCCTTAATGCAACTTTTCTTGAGGGTTTTTCTTCATATAATACCTAGTATTCCTTCCCCTATTCATCTTGCTAACCTTTTGAAGTGACTGTGATTTTTTCTAAAAGAACACTATTTTTTCCTAACTTCAGAGTCGCCACCCAATATCTTGGGAATACAATATATTTTAACATAGTGAATCATGTTTATGCAATGAAGACACAAATATGGAGTATAAGACTTATTTGACTCTCCCTAGTAGAGTTGCCATTTTTGTTGCTCTCCATTTTGAAAAACCTTTGTTCTCTCTCTTTTAAAAGTGAATGTTACTGCCTTTGTGCTGCAATGGAAGATAACAACAAAATTTTTGAAATAAAGACAACAATATGAGGTTCCCAATGAGGAAACCTCCTACACTTTAAGTCTTTAAAAGCTTGGGTAGGTGAACCCTTCTAAGACTATTTTCTTACAAAAATAGAAAAGGTTTACAGAAAACCAGTGTACATTCCTGTAAATTTTCCTTACTGACTAGTACAACTAAACATAAATGGAAAGTTGATTTGACTTTTTGAAAAGGACCACAAAATGCATCAAAAAACTAACAGGTAAACCAATCCTTATCTAGGCAATAGAGTCATCTACAATAGACTGTAACCTGACAAGAGAAACTCATACACAAGTCACAAATTAGTGATCTATCAACTCTGTATATATCTGACATATACAGAGTCCTATTTTGCACCAGACTTCATTATCAGATCCACACCAAAATACTGATATCAATGACTTTGTTCAAAGTACGTTTATATTTCCTCCTTGAGAAAAAGACTTAAAACAACTTCATTAAATGTCTAATGAGTCATTCAGATAAACAAACCTTGATTACTTAAATGAAATGAACACTAGTACAATGACATAGAGACAACACAAGTTTGAATTTAAAATTCTCTGGACTGTATATATTTTATTTCTCCATCAAAAGATTACAAGTACATCCTATTTGACTCAAAAATTGCTAAGAAAATGGCTTGTATAAATTTTGCCAGAGTTTGGCTACAAAACTTGCGTCCCTTTTCTAGGTAGTCTTGGTATCCTTTTATAGAAATTAGGATGCAAGAAGCTTCAGACTACCTAGAAGAAAAATCTTACCTTAACCATAATCCCCCTAAAAAGGTTACATTGATTACCATCAAAGTAGGAGCAAAAAAAATTAGTTAACCAGTTGGAAAAAGGCCAACTAACTACTTAGTATTCACTGATCAAGTGTCAGGTGTCTTTGATTCCTCAGAATTATGATTTCCAAAAAGCTATTGCAAGAATGAACCACTTCTGGTTGGCCAAGGGTTACTGCATACTAGAGTGTCGGTCGATTCTTCCTCCACCCTGTCCCTTTCATCACATACTTAATTTCCCATTCTTGTTGCCGGAGAAATCACAAAACCGCACCTATTTTCTCTACAAATATCCTTGAATACCTCTTTGCAAATTTACACTTCAAAACAATGTAACCCTTTTGAAAATTTAAATTTTGGCACCAATGGACTGAAGAAGATTTCCTCTAAGTATTTTCCCTTTCAGTTGCTGATCCGCAAAGGTTACAAAATGAGAAGTTTCCCATTGTGATATCATGACAGCCTTAGGATTACTTCATTATTACTCGGGCTTTAAAGAACAATCACAACTTAACCGCCTGCTTTAACCGTTTTCCTTAACTGCTTGCATTAACTTTTTGTCCAGGCCTACCGCTAGTGGTTTGTTGCCATGTCACAAGAAATAACCATCGTGCACCTTTATGTCACGGTATAGCGACAGTCACGAGATCTAATGGAACTTGCTCGCCCGTTAACATGCCTTGGCCGCTCCCTTCTGTTGGGTGTTACTTCCTGATTCATCTATACATCTAGCTAGCCACAATCTGACTTGCCACCTCATCCACCGCTTCACTTAAAGTTTCCATTGGTTTATTTGATATTATTATTTCGGCCAAACTTCCTCTCTCGATGAGTTGTTCACATGTCTCATCGATTTTGCAGTTTCATCGATACATTTATTTTATTGGTGGGACTAGTTATGATTTATTTGATGTACTTTATGTCGATGGAACTCATGCTTTCGGTGAATCCTTTTAGAGATCCATCGTGGCCAAGTTTTGTTCAATAACTCATTTTATGAGCTTGATGACATGCCACCTGTTAACACATTTTCCACCTGCTGCGCTCCGCCACGTGGCACCTTGTGATTTGCTCAAAATCCACCAGGACAACACCTCACCTGCCACTAGACCGTCACCTCGTGCGGGTATTCATTTCAGGCACTTTACAATCATGGTACAATGACATTCATTGATAGTCCCAGAATTTTACTCCACCATTGATCTTCCTCGAATCTGTCGTTGGATCTTCTTGATTTGCAGGACCCCTAGCCTCACCTGGGCCACTCACCCCTTCTATCGAACTCACCATGTGTCACTTCCTAGTTCACCTTTGGATCCACCTACTCACCACTTGGACCTGCCAATGGACTTGGGCCTACCTTGGTTCTTCTTCTATGCTCTACCACGTTGCACATCCTGATTTGTTCTGAGCCCACATGGACAGCCACCACAACTGCCACCTTGCTAGTCGCTATGTTGCAGGGAATAATTGGCAAGCTCTTTTCTATCATGGTATAGTGACCACCGTTGGATCTTTCACATCACTAACCGATATTCCTTGATCTTGCTCAACTTTTACCTTGCCTGAGCAGTTCTCTTCTCATAATCCACACCACTTGGTTGTTGGGTCATGACAAATATTCCATCGTGCAACTTTATGTTGCGATCTAACAACAGCCATTGATCTAACAAGAACTTGCTCAATTTTAAACTTGATTTTCCTGAGCTTCTCTCCTACCGTGTGTCACCACGTGGCACCCCCTAATTGGCTCCAAGGTCCCTACCCTGATATCTTAGCACGACCTCACTTAACTGCTGGAATGAAGCTCTTCATAACCATTTGCCTTAACTGCTTGCATTAACTGTCGGCCATAGTCGCCCACTAGTGGTTTGTCGCCATGTCATAATGAATAACCATCATGCAGCTATTATGTTGCAGTATAGTGATAGCCGCAAGATCAACAGGAACCTGCTCGATCTTTAGGAAACCTGACGGATACATAGGAAAAGACATAGGACTTAGGAAAAATTAAAATTTATCAGAATCCGCCCAGGCTTGAACTTAAAAAGGGGCCCCCTCTTAATGATGCACAGACCCTTCCACTTAAGTGAAAAAAGGTAATGGACAAATAGAAGTGACATGAAGATAATGCAACACAAAGGTTTATTTTCAAATGGTTTTGAAAAGCCCAAAAATGCTAAACCCTTAGAACCATAAACTTGCAGAGAAAGGTCAAATTTTTGAATTTTGATAGACTCTAATAGCTAATAGGCAAGATTTTCAACATATTTAAAATAGTGATAACACACCCCTTTCAACATTGCAATGCTATGGGGGCAGCCCAAGACAGCTTGGTTCCACATAACAGGGAAGGTCAAATTTCCTCAGCACCGGATCATCATCAAGAAAAGCTCAAATCTTTATCCATGGATTTCAAACAAAAGATGAAAATCAAAGAGCAAGGCATGGGAGAATACTCTTTTGAACCCATGTGTCTATCCAAATTACCAGCATCACCAAAATCTCATGGACAACCTTCTGCATCGACACATCAAGCAACATAGCCCATCACCAAATTTGATGGCAAGTTTATTCAACTGGGTACACTAGCACATGAATCAGAAGAAAAAGACATCCTTAGTTGGCTATACAAGGATGAGGAAGATGTCTAAGCTGCTACTCTGGAGATAGCCATACCAACATAATAGTATGGAAAAGGATTCTGAATCATGCAAAGGATGGGATACAATGGTAAAGGACCTATAGGCAAGCATCAAGAAGGCATCACAGAACCATTGGACCCTCCTTCACAATTTTCTAGAGACAAAATAGGACTAGGTTATGGACACAACCTACCCCCAAGGCAAAAGAAGAATAATTATCAAAAACCTTAGTGGAAAGAAAAGAAGAAATACAACAAGGACTCATGGCAAGAGTCACTACACCAAGCAGCAGGAACAATAAAGAAAGAGCGAGAAAACCAGGAAAAAGAAAAACAACAAGAGGATTTGGCCATTCAAAGAGAAGAAGAAACTTATGAGGAAGTACACCATGTTCAGAAACCCATTCAAAGCAAGGCTGAATCACCTCCTGAAGAAATCACTACTCTCTAAGGAGAAATAGTATATGAATAGATGCAAAGAGTACAAGCAAGTTCTGATACAAAATCAGAGAAAACTACAAGACTGGTATCAATTATCAGGGATCTCTTTTCACCCTACAACATACTTGTCCATAGCATTGAAAGACTCTGGGACAATACTTTTGAAACTGATTATAATGACTATGAATGGGGTAGTTTTTCAAATGTTACTAAAGATATACCTAAAGGTGTTATTCATACACCCCTTTCTCAAGAAGGACAAGGCACAGAGTCTAGACTACTTGAATTCGGTCCATAACATATCTACGAAGCTAAGGAAAGCGAGCAGCGGTACTACGAGCAAGTATATGTAGAAGATGATACCATCGAAGACCTTGACAATATCATTAACTTACCCAATATCCTAGACAGCTTTAATGATACTTCTATCATGACATTTACCCCAGTCGACCTCGACCCACCAAATGACTCTTTACCGCTCGTATTTCCTGATCTCATAGACTGGGATGAACCTGAACACCATGACATACCTATTTTCCCAGATGATGAATCCATTGTCCATTACCTATGTACTATCAACCCAGAAACAGACTCTACTAGCGAACAAAATAATGATATTTGCAATCGGAGAGTGCCAAGTCTCTCAGTCGCACAAATGAAAGAAATAAAGGATCTAATGCTGAGAACCAGTCAATGGCAACATTAGATCACAAAAAATTCAAAATAAAGGATGCATCTAATGGTGAAAATATTTTTAAGGCACCTAAGGATGGGAGACTTGACACTCTTCCTAAACACTATTAGGAGCAATTACCCATATTGATTGAGCCCACTCAATCAATCAACATTGGTACAGAAGAAGCAGCTAAAAACATACACCTAGCAGAATCTCTAACAGAAGAGGAAAAACCAGAATTTATCAGATTCTTCAAATAAAAGTGAATCAATTTTGCTTGGTCCTATGCAGATATGCCTGGAATAGATCCAAACTTAATCATGCATGATTTATCTATTTCTCCAGGAGCTAAGCAGGTCAATAAAAAGTTAAGAAAGATGAATCTGCATGTAGCATTAAAAAAGTTATTAGACGTCGGATTTATTCGACCTATAGACTATGTTGAATGGATTTCAAACATTGTGCCAGTTTCAAAACCAGATGGAAGCATCAGGATATGCACGAATTTTAGAGATGTCAACAAAGCCTGTCCAAAGGATGACTTTCCTTTTCCCAACATAGACATAATTGTAGACCTCACAACAAGCCTTGCAATGCTATAATTAATGGATGGTTTCTCTGGCTATAATCAAATCAAGATAGCTCCAAAGGATCAAGATAAAATAGCGTTCACCTATCCTTGGGGAACGTATTGTTGGAATGTCATTCCTTTTGGCTTAAAGAATGTTGGGGTAACTTATCAAAGAGCAATGATGACAATTTTTCATGATATGATGCATACCTTCATGGAGGACTATGTGGATGATTTACTGGCTAAGTCATTTACCCGGGCAGAACATCTGGGCATATTAGATAAAATATTTCAAAGATTGGAGAAATTCCAAGTCAGGCTAAACCCTAAGAAGTGTGTCTTCGGGGTGACATCAGGAAAATTATTAGGCTACATTGTGTAAGCAAAGGGCATTGAAGTAGATCCAGTGAAGGTGTAGGCTATCATGGAGATGCCACCTCCCAAGAACATTAGCCAACTCAGATATCTACAAGGACGAATACAGTCTATTAGGTGATTCATAGGCCAATTAGTAGATAAAAGTCTACCATTCAATCATTTGCTACATAAAAACATACCATTCAAATGGAAAGCCAAGTGTGCAGAATCATTCTATCAAATCAAGCAATATCTAATGAATCCACCAATTATGGTACCACCAATAGCAGGGAAGTCACTTATTCTCTACATATCAACAACAGACATAGGTTAGCACAAGAAGATCAAGAAGGCAAGGAATGAGCTATATATTACATCAGTAGGACATTAAATGGATATGAGCTTAATTACACATTCATTGAGAAGGCTTGTTTAGCTGTGGTATTCACCTCTCAAAAGTTTTGACATTACATGCTAGCTCACACAATCAAGCTAGTAGAAAAAATTGATCCTCTCAAGTATTTACTCAACAAAGCAGCTCTTACAGGTAGATTAGCTAAATGGCTCATGATTCTCAGTGAATTTGATATCCAATACACATAGCATTGGGCTATCAAGGGACAAGTAATTGTAGATCAATTAGCTGAAGCACCACTACCAGATAAGCGACCAATGGAGGTTGAATTTACCGATAGGGATTTCCTTACTGTTACCCCCAAGCAATGGACCCTGTACTTTGATGGTTCCTACACTCCACATGGCTCAGGTGTCGGCATCTTGTTCATCACTCCTAAAGGGCACACCATACCAAGATCATATAGACTCATGTTTCCATGCACAAATAACATCGTTGAGTATGAAGTGTTGGTATTTTGGATATGTTGATATGGTTTTTTTATTGATGTCAACAACTATCATCACTTGTCAACACTTATCAGCACTTGGAGATCTTTGGTTATGTTCACCGGCAAGTCAAAGACTTATGCACAGTCACCGGTATTTGGTTCACCGACAAGTTATATTGTTCACTGGCACATGGAATGACTTGGAGACTACTTGTTTATGTCAAAGACATTATTCGATCACTTGGTTTTGGCGATTTGGTTATTTATTTATTTGGGTTTGCATATTTGCTGTTACCCGCAAATAGGTCTAGGTTATGCACTGCTAGGCATATCTATTCCAAATCAGCACGACACGTTATGGAGATGATTTATTATTATTGTAAATGCATTGAGCCGACATCATGTATCGGATATTGATTTATCGATAATTGATTTTATTGTAATATCTTTTAGTGATCCGACCTATTCAATTGGTCTTAGGTTATGGTATAAATGTAAGATCTCATTTGTGAGATTAATATGCGATTAAAAAAATAATTGTAATAGGGAATATGCGAAAATAAGTAGAGCTATACACGTAGACATCATTTGAAGGTTGATGGAAGGTTTTTGTGAAGGCAATCAAAACTAAATTGGTACTGAATCCAGCATATGAAGATGCTATTTTAAGCAGTACATTATCATTGGATTTAATCATCCAATTGTAGTCAGTGTGACTCTCATTTTGTGATTGAGCAGTGAGCTCTAGGCAGCTAGCCTTTCTGCATGTGCAGACTCCATATTGTACACACATACTATCTGCAGTAGTATCATTTGATTGTGGGTAAGGCTTCCCATTGTGGTTTTTCCCCTTATAGGGTTTCCACGTACAAATATTTGTGTTATGTGTTGTGGATGTTATTATCTTTCTGTATCATGCATTAATCTTTACCGGTACTATAATTAACTGATAAAAGTGTCTACCGGCATAAAGTTTGGTTTAACAACATTAAGCATTAAGTTTTGGTTAAGTTAATTTTGGTTGAATTTATCATACAACTGATTTACAGCCCCCCCTCTCAGTTGTCTTTGGGACCTAACAATTGGTATCAGAGCCTAGTCCACTTTTTGTAGAAGTTTAACAGCTTGAGGAGATCCAATGTCTTCTAACTATTTCAGGAAGGACGGTCTGAAATTTGATGGAACTAACTATGGTATATGGAAGATCAGGATGGAGACACATTTGAATTGCATTGGAAAGGACATATGGGATGTTACAAAGAATTGCTATACTGCTCCTACTCAAGGTCAACCTAATCCACCTAACTTAGCTAAAGATGAGGAAAATGATTGCAAAGCAAGAGAAGCACTTTTGAGCGCATTATCAGATCAACAAGTCATGGGATTATCAGACAGATCTACTGCTAAAGATATTTGGGAAAAAACAGGAAACATTGAATGAAGGAGATTCCACAGTCAAAATTGTAAAACTTGAATGCTTCTGAGTCAAGTATGGAAGTCTGAAAATGGAAGAAGATGAAATAATTTTTCCTTTTATGGAAAGAGTAAATGAAATTGTTTTGGGTATACAATATTGTGGAGGAACCTTAAGTGAAGATGAGATTGTTTCTAAAGTTTTAAGAGATTTTCCACCGGCATATAAAATAAAAGTTACTGCTATAAATGAATTGAGAACAATGCCTAATGCATCAGTATCTAGAGACACCTTGGTTGGAAAACTTTCAGCTTTTGAACTTGAGGAATTTGGTCATGTTACTACTATTAAGATAGATCTAGCTTTCAAGGCATGATCATTTGTAGCATCATCATCATCATCTGAGAAATTTGATTGGAAAACCTTCTATGCAAGAGAACTTGAAGAAAGTAGGAGAGAAAATGAAGAACTTGAAGAACTTGAAGCATTATTTGCAAGGAAAATGCATAAAGGTCCAATTGGAAGTAAGTATGAAGGTAAAGCACCCTTTAAATGTTTTAACTATAATAAGATTGGTCATATGGCTTCTAGATGTCCTAATAGACATGCAAGATTAAGAGAAGAAGCTAAAAGAGCATATAAGCCTAACCCTGATTATCATAAATACAAGTTTAAGAAGAATAGAGACAAATCTTGTTATTATGCTGATGAAGGAGTTATTGATGATTCTGATGAGGATCCGACAGACAATGGATGGTCTTTTGTTGCTATAACAGAGGATCAACCTATTGGTCATCAAAAATGATTAACCCAAGTATACTTGTAATTGATCTATGAAGTAGCCAATTCAATCTATGAAGAATCTCAAGGCTTGGACAACATAACAAGGATATGAATCCTTCTACTCTTTAGGCTCTGCAAAACCTAGGTGGGTGTACCTTTGATGCATTGAATCAGACCCATTTACCCACATATGACAGCATCAATAAAGCAGATAGATCTCATGAAAGGATCAAAGACAAGGAGGGTACTGTAGATAGGCTAAATATACATTGACAACTCAACAGGTTTGAACATGAGATAGGTGGAATACTTCCACAGAACATAAATCAAAGAATGATATTTTGATTTTATATTTCAAGATCTCTGAGAATCCTTATAATTGCAAGACCAGTGCCTCATCCAAGGGTAACAGAGTCATACATCAAATTGTAAATGAAAAATTCTACTGCAGATCCACCTTCATCATTAAATATCCCTGCATTAATGCCTTACAAAAATGCATTACTCAGCTCACTCACAAAATCATCAAAATCTTGAAAATATATCCCATTATCTATGATTTATTATAGAATTTAAATTCTTCCTTGAAGAATGCCTGCAAACAATCACAACAATCTCCTTGAGATGACAAACCTCAGCCTCCTTGAGGAATTAATTTGTAACAAAGAAATATACATTCAAAGACAATTTTGTGTGAATCTATGCATGACTTACATACATATAACTCTACAACAGAAAACACCTACAACAAGAAAATAACTCCATTACTGAAAGAAAAGCCCTGCCTTGTACAATCTTGAAGAAAACTCAGAATTGGAAACCATGAAAATATGGAGCCATTCTCCAAATTTTTGGAACCATTACAATGAGAAGAAAATCAGAATAAGGAGAGGGAAAAAGGTTAGGTCTCATCAGAACAAGCAAGTGTCTCCTTTTCCAATTGAATTTCACTTCCTTCATCTTTCCCATGGAAATTTCTCCCAAAATATCCATAATTTGTTAAAACTAACTGCCTATTTGGATTCCTTATCCTAAGAGCTTTCCGGTGATATATGATACTTGGTATTTTGGCCAAAAATAGACCTCTGGGCGAATTAATTCTGAATATGCCTCTATCATTTAAATTTTTGAATTTTTAATATAGTTTACACTATATAATTAACTTTGATTTTTTGCCCATTTTAACTCCTGACATCCTGCCATGTGGTGACCTACAATTCGCTCATCCATCCGCCATCTGTCGGCCACCTATCTGCCACATCATCGCCACCTGTGCACCATTGGATGACCAATAGTATGCCATGTCACTGCCACCTATGTGCCAAGTCAGTGACACCTTAGCGGGACCCGAACTGCAATCTATCTTTTGCCATTTTGCGATGGCTAACCAGCATGCACCTTTCCTTCATGAAATGATGCCTACCATCGGATCTCGCTAAACTTGCAGGGTCTTTAACACTTTGTTTTTGCAGAATGTCTTTCGCCATTTCGCAGAGGGTAACCGGTGTGCATCTTCAGCTTGCGAAATCACGTTGACCATTGATCTGCTTGGGACCTGCTCACTAGTTAATCTATTTATTTCCTGCAAAACTTGCCTACCTCAGGATCCGTGCCCACGTGTGGTTCACCTGTCGCCATCTATCAACCTCCTAGGTCACCTCGGGAAGTGTGCCTATGTGTGTGGGGTCCACTTGGACACCCATCAACACCTTGTGTCAAAAGACCTTAAGGCTTTGACATTATAGATGGGTGTGCCTTTGGTTATAAATACCAAAAAAGTTCATTCCCCAGCCAATGTGGGATAATGCATTTTAGCCCGAGAATGCATTTTGAAGGTTTTTGTAGAGTGTTTTAATGGTTGCCGATGGATTTGTTGGAGATTTTCGAATTCCTTCTTCAACTTCAATGCCTATTATATGCCTTTTACCTCAGAGGACTACTATTTTTATTTGCTAATAGTTTCATTTGCCCATTTCATTTACCATGCTGGAGAGGGGCTGCATTGCATTGGCTTGGGTTTTATTTCCTTTTCAACATGCTCTGCACCATACTGATTTGAAAGTTTCATTTGGCTTTATCTCCATTGTGGTGGGGGTTATGCTTGCCAATGGCACTTGCTAGAGTTTGCTGATGCTGAACATACCACGTGAGAAGGGAGAGCACACAAATGTTTGCATTAATATAAACTTCAAAGTTTCCCTCTTCATCATCCACTCAGGGCTTCACACTTTGCATTTGGTGTTGCTCTTCAATGCTACCTTATCTATGTTATGCACAACAAGGGAATTTGCCATTTCATCTGCCATAGCATTTGTTTGAAAATTTCATGACTTTTCCTCTTTCACGTTTGCTGAAGGTCTATTGGTCTATACACATGCTAATTCATTTGCTGGAGTTTCCTCATGTCTTTCACCACGCTATACTTCCACCAGCCAATTGTATTGGTTATAGTTTTTGCTACCTATCCTCCACCAATCACGTAAGGGCTGCCAAACTGGTGTTTTCTTTAAACTGGAATGTTCATTGCCCTCTCCAAACACCAGTCTAGCAGGGAGGATGTTTGGCATTTGTTGAAGTTTTCAATGGTTCTCATTAACCATCACATAGGGAGGAGGAGAAAATGGTTGGTACTTCACATGCCAAAAGCATTTTCTATTCACTATGTTGCCCATGTGCATTTGTTTGCAATTTTTTTATTATGCAAGATGTTGGAGATTGGCATTTATTTGCTGATTTTCCAATTTTCTTTAAAGTTTTTTGAATTTCCCAACTCCACCACACAGCAGGGAGAAATTGATAAAGGTTAAGGAATTTGATTTTAAGCCCAGCAATCACATTTTCTGATACTTCTAAACTCTTATCCATTCCATGCCATCTGCTAGGGAGAATGCTACAAAAATCCAGAACTTTGGTTTTACGCCCTTTCAGCTATCAAATAGCCAGGTATGTGCTTCAATGTACCATTAATGTCCATATTTCTCTTATAATATTTTCTATCTTCTTCATATCTCTTAAATCAATAAAACACATGATTTAAAAAATAACAATTAAAACTTTGCCTGAAAAGATGCATGAAGCGGCAAGCCAGGTCGGGCCCCAAAGTGGGTCCGACTAAAAAAAAAATTGTTTTCATGCAAATGACCTCTGAAATGCCCCACAAACCTTAAACATACCTCTGGAATCGATCGGCACCATTTTTGGATCATTAAATTGAATTTTACAACTTTCAGGCACTTATGCCACATTTCTGCATTTAATCGCGAAGACGTAATTTTCAAACCTATCAAAACACCTTTTTGGACATCACCATCTGATAGGCGTGTACTTTGATATACAAGAATGAACTCTACCAAATGGTTTTCCAAGACGAATCCCGAGCGAAGAGATACTAGTTGTCGAAAATGACCAATTGGCTTTGTCGACACTGCGGACCTGATGAAGTCAATGTTCAGGCAACACATGATGCCTTTCTTAAAAATATCAAACGACCTCTGTAGACCCTCAAATTTGAAACACAAGTACCTTGAAGTACATATTAAATCTTTGAATTCTTAGTTCAATCAAAAGTCTTAGTGGGTGGTGTTGGGTCTCAAATCAACAGATTGGATAGGTTCTAAGGAAATGCCAACTCTTATGATCAAACCCTCCAGTTGACTTGGCCAACTTGTAGAGCAAACCTATTTAGATGTTAACTCTCTCACTTCAGGCTCTACAGGACTTAGGTGGGTATACCTATTCACCGGCTGTTTCTAATAACCAGTGCTTTTTATAGCAGATTTATTGTCTTAATCTGATATCTCCTAGTCTCAGAATGGCATAGGTTCCTAGAGTGGAGATATAGTAGATGAGTTCAAGATTGTTGTTGTAGAAGCTATTCGATCTATGTTTCCTAATTACTTCTGTTGCTTTAAAATAACATATGATGAATATAGTGATAAGTGTAATCTGACATTAACCAGTGCCTTCTTTGCTGTTTGGGCTACAGAGTCATTATACTTTCTTTAGGACTTATCATGCGAGCCTGTGAGATAGTTTTTTAATCCACCCCTTTATGGACCTATCGGTTATTATTTCTTTTGAGATCAATTGAATGCTTATGTCATACATTGATTGAATGAATTTAACCCTACCTTTAAGGGACCAATCAATGAAGTACTGCGAGGAACAATTACAATTCGGAAGCAAAACTTTTGTTTCGACCTTATAACATGAAGCACAAATTTGATTTCAAGAATATGAATAACCTTATTACTTTAGATAATATCACAGACGATTGCCAGAACAAAGTGAAATAATCCACAACACATACGCAAAGAAAAACAACAGTTCATAGCATATATTCCATCGAAGTTTGTAAAACTTACAGGCTATCATACATTGCCATCTTCTTCTTATGTATTTCGTCCCCCATATTACAAAAACCATTCTCATATATATATGAGAACGAAAGTTATTCATGAAAAGATATGTCTTTTCAAAATGCTAATCGTTAGTTTGAATGTTCTTAACAAATTTAAGAAAAAAGAGATTAAGAATTCCTAAATGATGAATATAATCATCATCTTTGAAGGTTTTGATTTTAGCACTCTGTTTCTTCAATTCTTCTCCTTGTGACAGGTATTCAAATATCATCTGGTTGACGGTAGGGGCCATGTCTTTGCTTCGATCCATTTTTGATAAAGCCCAATCCTTGACACTGACAAGCTCATTCCACAAATCCTCTAGAGATATTACATCTCCTTCTTTATAGACCGAGGGCATTCCAATAGGTCTCCCATCATCCAACTCCTTAAGATCTCTTCTCAGCGCATCTTCGAGTTTAACATGATTTTCCATGTACGCAGTCCCTTCAGCCTTCTCCTCTAGCGTCATCGTATCAACACTATTTAGTACTCCGTGCAATCGTGCTTTTAATCTCTCATGCTCTCTTAACGCCTTTATAGTTCCAGTGTACACCTTCCAATATTGTTCAACATGTGAAAGCATGGTGTTGAATCGGTGTCCGATGATATCATTAACCATTTTATCCATCTTTTGCTGGATACTATTTGCCTGTTTGGTAGCCTTATCTGCTTGATACTTCCAGTACAGAGCATCAGAAACATCATCCAAGCTACATCCTATGGGATATGAGGTATATTCATTTATGGGAGTCCCTGTCTCAAGTTGCAATATTTTTGCTTGCAACTTTTGATTCTCCTCTTTAGATTTTTCATACAACCCCTTATAAGTGATGTTTTCCCTGACCAAAAATTTTGTCTGGTCCAAATTTAATCTGGCAACATCCAAGTTTAATTTAGCAGTGACCCTAGGGTCAGTCTTTCCAACCTGATGAACCATGAGGTGTCCAAAGGTTTCTTCGATATCCACAATAATAGGCCTTTTTCCCTTTAGATATAATGCCCACTGTAGGAGGGCCTTTTTATCAGGATCATATCCGGAGCCTAGGAATAATTTGTCTATCTCCCGAGGCAACACCTGTTGATTCAAGTCTTGCTTCTTCAAGAATCCGTCAAACAGAAGTGTTGAATTTATGTCCCAACCAAAAAAGATGATAATACCAGCCTCTTTTAATAATCTTCTCCCTTTCTCAGGGGTCATATCTTTCATGAGGGTATCAATTTCTTCCTCTAGTCTTTTCATCTGTTCCTCTTCTGGTCTTCCAGCCATGCTTCGTTTCACATGTGCCCCTTTATACTGGTACAAGAATGAAAGGAATTCCCTCGAAGAGGCGAATCCGTTGTCAGCAATGAAATCTTCATGCTCTGTCATCCTTATATCAACAACATCTTTAATGTTAATTTCACCAGTGTCCATATTCACCTCTGCTTCAAAACCAGGAGGATAATCTTCTCTAGGAGAATCAGCAGGGATACTACTAGCAGTTGATTTTGGTGACATGTGAGCCAATGGTTGACTATCCTTTTCAGTGTTGATAAAATGAAGGAATTATGGGGGCACTCTATGCATGATTTCTACTTCATGTTGGAGTAGCCTTTTGGCTATTTCCAGAGGATCTTGGAGGTTTCCAAGTAAATCTCCATCCACCATCCCCCTTGCCCTTTTCCATTTGAAAGCCTCCCAAGTCATTTCACTCCTTTCTCTCAAAACCCTGGCTTCCTCTCTTTCAAGGTTCTTGATCAAGTCATCTGGCATTTTAGCCACATGTATTCTAGCCTTTAGTTTTTGTGACGCCCTGGCAGCTCTTATATATCCCTCAGGATCAAAGTTCTCTCTAGGTTCACCCAGAGTCATGCCATAGTAGTCTAATTTATTTTGAAGTAGATGATAACTTTTTGAACTTTTAACAATAAAATCAGAAAAAACCAATAAACCTGGACTGATGGACTGTTTACCAAAATCCGTAAGATGTTTGGCACTGACAGTAGATAGTTGTCTCACAATCTCCAGGCTAGCCACCCTGTTTGGTACTATAATTGGAAGCATGTGTGGCCTTCCTTCATACCCAAATACCCTGATTTCTGTATGATTATTGTGGCAATACCGATCACCCCAATTGTGATCAATCTGTGACTCCGGAGAGAAGTCTTTTGGCTTGAGAAATCTCTTAATTCAGGGGACAGAGTATAATCTCTATGTTTCCCAAAGGCCGCACTAAGGGGTTTCACAAAATATTCCTGAAAGTGCCAGTACTGGTTGTTCATGAATCTCTGATCCCATGCGGAAACCCACAACTGAACTGGTTTTTTCAAACCATTCTTATCATAAGCTCTGATGCAGAAATCATTTGACCAGAAATTGATTTCTTGTCCACAATAAAGAATAATATGCATCAATAAAGTGTACAATGAAAAATGGATATTCACAAGGTCCCCTTTTAACTTCTCCAACCCATGATTTAGGGCATCTACAACATAAGTGGCATAATCAAATGACCTAGGGTCTTTTGATTGTAAATCAACACACAGAACCATAACCCCAATATCCATGAGAGGATGAGCTTCTAAACCTAATACTTGAGCTGTAGCATAATATGTATACTTAAAATATGGATGGAAATGGTTGACATCAAATGGCACCTTGTCATCTTTGCTGAACGGAACAAAGGACCCACCCACTTTCGACCAGTGAATAGGTAATCTCCATGTCCTGTAGATGTTTTCCAAGCTAAAGAATTCCTACGACAGTTTCTGCATATCGATTTTCTCCTCTACTTCCCAGTCTAGATCAAACACCATATCAATAGTCTATTTGTTAATCACCACCAAAGGATTTCCTCGGTAGTCGCATATGGTTTTGGTTCTTGGATTATAGCAATCTACTAGGGCTTTCATTAGTTCAACATCCACAAACACATTTGGGACTACCAATTTCCCTAAGTTTTTCTTCCATAGATTACTTATGGGCTCAGGAGCATCCCTTCTTTTGTAACTAAATAGGAACAATTCATGTCCCCTGATTTCGGTCCATATGTCTCCCAGATTTTCAAATCTATCCTCCAATCCTTCTTCTTCACTCTTGATCTTCTTAGACCTCACGCTGGATGCTAGGCACTGGTCTAGCAAATCCTGAGTCAAAGCTCTACCTTCCTTTTTCTGTCTTTTGGGTTTCTCCTTAGGATTTAGTTCTTTCCCTTTTCTACTCTTTTTAGAAGAAGAAGAAGATTCCATAGCTTCAGTAAATACGAGAAATCACACTTACTTGGAGAAATGTCTAGCTCTTCAGATTGTCATTCACGAACCTCAACAAATTCCTCGCAATTGTCAATCTTTTGGCATCAATCTGGTTCTTATGAAGATTTGATCAGTTCGACTGTAATTGCATGGGCAACTTATGCACAGTTAATGTCTCTGCGTCTACAATGGCTATTCAAATGTTTAAACTTAATTGCAGATGTGACATTCTTCACTTGGGCCTTTAACTCTTTCACGGGAAGTACAGTTCGACCAAAATGATCGTAAGTCAAGTTTTCGATGAAACCCTCATCTTTGGCTGAATGTTTTGATCTTTCATCGAAAGCTCACTTTCCTTGATATCACTTTTTCGGTGAATAGCCCATGTCGAAAAACCATTTTCAAGACTCATCAAAATCATCTTTTCCTCGATGAACTTTCTTTCGATAAGTTATTCACAAGTTTCATCAAAATCATATTTCGATGAGTTCTATTCTTCAGTGAAAGTTCATGCAAGCTCCTCGAAAGTCTTTTTCCTTCGATATCCCCTTTATCGATAAAACACCTCTGTTCTTGTTCGATATAATGTTATCGATGAGATTTGCATTTCGATAAATGCTTTATGAATTTCTTCGGCAGTTGTATTTCTTTGAAATCACTTTTTACTTCTTTTTGCTTTTCATTTTTCGATGAAACTGGAGTATCGATGAGCGGCTTCCTTTATTTATCGACAGTGATATTCTGCCAAAAACACTTCTGCGTAGTGCTTTACACGTCATGCTCTATTTCGATGAAAGTATCCTTTCGGTGAAATTCCTTTTGAGATGCTCGATACAATATCTTGGCCAGTAACCTTTTAGTTTTCAAGCCTATGGGAAGATTTTTATTTATTTCAAACATAGTGTTCAACAGGTGGAAATGGTGTGCTCATGAAAATAGCCACAATCTACTGATATAGCAATGAAAGTGCAGAAGACTGAAAATGATGGCTCAATGAACCCTTTTGAAAACCGACTAAACGGATTGGTAGGAGCCTGAAACTAGAAACATAGCTTGTCATTTATACCAACATTAACTTGGAAGAAACATTTTGATATGACACTCATTGAAGCAACTTTTATACTTATGCAAAATAGGCCTTTGACTAGCAGCTGAAATAGGGACTTGCCAAAACATACAAACTGCAAACGGATTGATCTTTGAAAACTGAGCAAATGGATTCATAAAGACTTGAAAATTTACATGATGACTCACATTTGTGCATATAATTGAATCCATTTTGAATTTTACCATGATGATCAATAGGGAAAAAGATATAAACACCCAAAGTAGGTTACTTGGTAAAATTTGCATTTGAGCCTAAAATGCACTTTCAGCTCACCCCTTGAAATGGGTACCTGACAAATTGATCTAAACTGAATTTTGAAAGTTGCAAAACACTGCATAGGCCAAATGAAAGGTCTATAACAAGTTTCCAAAGCCTTACCCCTTGAAAATCAACTAGCTCCATTTTACCCCCTTTCTAACTAGGCCATTCAAACTGAGTTATTTTATGATCATTTGGAAATGCAGAGCAAAATTTTGAAATTGGCCTCTAAACTTGACTCAAATTTAATGAGTCCCAACACAACCGACACCTACTGTTCAACTGGTAGAGCAGGCCCTGACAACTAATGTTGAAGATAAGGATGAATGGATTATTGATTCAGTATGTTCACATCACATGACTGGTGATAAGAGTAAATTCTTAACCTTTCAGGATTACAATGGAGGTTTAGTAAGATTTAGAGATGATAAAGCTTGCTTGATCAAAAGAAAAGGCACTATATCTTTTGATGGTAAGCACAATACTGATAATGTTTACTATGTTGAAGGTTTGAAGCATAATCTTTTGAGTGTTGGTCAATTAGTTGAGAAAGGATTTCAGTTGCAATTCAAGAATGGTAAATGAAAAATCTTAAACAGAATTGGTTTGGAAATTGCCACCGGTAATCAAACTAGAGGCAATATCTTTTATTTGAACAACAATGAGAAAGCATGTTTGATTGCACATATCGAAGAAAGTTGGTTATGGCATAAGAGACTTTGTCATGTAAATTTTGATTGCATTGTGAAAATTAGTACTACTAAGGCAGTAAGAGATTTACCTAAGTTTGTTAAACCTCACAATCCGGTATGTAAGGAATGTCAATTTGGAAAGCAAGTTAAAGCAACTTTCAAGAGTATTCCAAAGAAATCTAACAATGTTCTTGATTTAATTCATATTGATTTATGTGGTCCAACAAGAACTAGAAGTATACAAGGAGATAGGTATTTTATGCTAATCATTGATGACTATTCTAGAATGTGTTGGGTTACTTTTCTTAGGGAAAAATCTGAAGCATTTGGGAAATTCAAACTATTCAAGGTGATGGTAGAAAATGAAACCGGCAAGAAAATCAAATGTTTGAGATCAGATCAAGGAGGTGAATTCACATCTAAGGAATTTAATACATTCTGTGAAGTGAATGGGATTAGAAGACAGTTATCAGCACCCCAGACACCCCAGTAGAATGGAGTTGTGGAAAGGAAAAATGAGATTATCTTGGATGGAGCCAGAAGTATGATATCAGAAGAAAATATACCTCATATATACTAGAGAGAAGCGGTCAATACATCAGTTTATACATTCAATAGAGTTCACATCAGAGGTGAAACCGGTAAGACCCCTCATGAACTATGGTTTGGTAATACTCCTACTCTTAAATATTTTAGAATATTTGGAAGTAAATGCTATATTAGAAGAGATGAGTATATTGGCAAATTTGATCCTAGAAGTGATGAAGGAATATTTCTTGGTTATTCATCTAAGAACCAGGCATATAGATGTTTTAACAAGAGATTGCAAAAAATTGTTGAGAGTGCAAATGTGAAGATTGATGAACAGTTTAGAGGAAATTCAAGGTAGACAGACTCTGAACCGACAATAGAGATAATCACAAATGAACCTATTGTGAATACACCAATACAGAATGGTGATCCAGTTACACCGACATCATCTAGGGATTCAACAGTCACTGAAGAATAGCAGCAAGTAAAAACACTCCAGTATGTAAGATTGAATCATTCTGAAGATCAGATAATTGGAAACAAATTTCAAGGAGTTATGACTAGAGGAAGATTGGAAAATTAAGAGGTATGTCTTATTTCTCAAATTGAAGCTACATCAATTAATGAGGCATGTGAAGATAAATATTGGATTAAAGCTATGGAAGATGAATTGGATCAAATTGAAAGGAATAACACTTGGTCATTAGTTCCCCGACCTAAAGAAGATGGTAAGGTAATAAGAAACAAAGCAAGATTAGTGTGTAAGGGATATTCATAGAAAGAAGGAATTGATTACAATGAAACCTTTGCCCCGGTAGCTAGAATTGAGGCAATCAGACTTTTATTGGCTTTTGCAACACACAAGAACTATAAAGTATATCAAATGGATGTTAAATGTGCATTTCTGAATGGAGATCTTGAAGAAGAAGTTTATATTGAACAACCTGGTGGATTTTCTTTGATAGATAACAAAGACATGGTTTGCAGGTTAAGGAAAGCTTTATATGGTCTAAAACAAGCTCCTAGAGCTTGGTATGCTAGATTGGACAAATATCTTTTGAAGCTTGGATACACTAAAGGTAATGCTGACAACAATCTATACTACAAAGTGACTAATGATTACATCTTGGTTATTGAAGTTTTTGTTGATGATATAATCTTTGGAGGATAAGATGGGTTGTGTAAAGACTTTCTAACAAAATGCAGCAAGAATTTCAAATTTCTATGATTGGAGAGATAAAATTCTTTTTAGGATTGCAGATTTCACAAACTCATAAAGGTATATTCCTATGTTAATCTAAGTACTTGAAGGAATTACTAAAGAAATGTGGCATGGAAAACTGTAAACCAGTAAGCATACCTATGACTACAACTGATAAATTATCTTTGAAGGATGAATCAACACCTGTTAATCTTACTAGATACAAGTCTATGATAGGAGGTTTACTGTATTTGACACAAACAAGACCTGATATTATGAATGCAGTATGTATTGTTTCAAGATTTCAGAGTAATCCTAAAGAAAATCATGAATCAGGAGTGAAAAGGATTTTCCGGTACCTACAAGGCACTACAAATCTTGGTTTATGGTATCCTAGAGATGAAAATTTTGACTTATGTGCATACACAGATGCTAATTGGGTAGGAGATGTGGATGACAGAAAAAGCACCACCGGCGAAGCATTTTTTCTTGGTAGCAGACTAATTGCATGGTTGAGCAAGAAACAAAGTTGTACACGTCTATCAACAACAGAATGAGAATATGTTGTAGCAACAACTAACTCTACACAGGTATTATGGATTAAACAAATGTTGAAGGACATAAAGGTAAAATGAAAGGAACCTATAACTATTTACTGTGATAATATGGCAGCAATTAAAATATCAAAGAACCCAGTATTCCACTCTAAGACTAAACATGTTTCTATCAAATTCAATTTTCTAAAAGAGAATGTTGAAGCAGAAGAAGTGAAATTGGTTTATCTGAATACTAAAGAGCAGATTGCAGATATTTTTACAAAGGCTTTGCCTAAGGAGACTTTTGAATATCTTAGAGAGCAACTTGGAGTCCTACCCCCATTGGTAGTGACTTAGACAGTTGATGTTTGTCATCAACTGACAGAATTAACAGAGAAATCTTTTATTCGGGCTTTGATGGGGAGAGCTACTTCTCAGGGGGAGTAGTTGGTATAATAAGTTGGTATTTTGTATTTGAAACTGGTTTTTGTAATGCTTTGGCATTTGATGTCAAAGGGGGAGAGATATTATGGAAAAACTTGAAAAACATTTTGGGGAGAGATATCTTTTGGGAGAAATTATTCCCAGGGGAGAGATATTATGTATTTTGATTTCTAGTTAATGATCTCTTTGGGAGATTTTTGGTTTTTGGTTTTTGGCATTTATGTTTTGACACTTTGATGGTTTTTCCATCTTGTGTTGCCATCAATGCCAAAGGGGGAGATTGTTGGTATTTTGGATATGTTGATATGGTTTTGTCATTGATGTCAACACTTGTCATCACTTGTCATCACTTGTCAACACTTATCAACACTTGGAGATCTTTGGTTATGTTCACCGACAAGTCAGAGACTTATGCACAGTCACCGATATTTGGTTCATCGGCAGGTTATATTGTTCACCGACACTTTGAATGACTTGGAGACTACTTGGTTATATCGAAGACATTATTCGATCACTTGGTTTTGGCAATTTGGTTATTTGTTTATTTGGGTTTGCATATTTGATCTTACTAGCAAATAGGTCCAGGTTATGCACTGGTAGGCATATCTATTCTAGATCAGCATGGCATGCTATGGAGATGATTTATTAATATTTTAAATGCATTGAACCAACATCATGCATTGGATATTGATTTATTGGTAATTGATTTTATTGTAATATCTTTTAGTGAGCCGACCTATTCAATTGGTCTTAGGTTATGGTATAAATGTAAGATCTCATTTGTGAGATTAATATGCGATTAAAAAAACAATTGTAATAGGGTATATGTGAAAACAAGCAGAGCTATACACACAGACATCATTTGAAGGTTGATGGAAGGTTTTTGTGAAGGCAATCAGAACTAAACCAGTACTAAATCTAGCATATGAAGATGCTATTTTAAGCAGTACATTATCATTGGATTTAATCATCCAATCGTAGTCAGTGTGACTCTCATTTTGTGATTGAGTAGTGAGCTCTAGGCAGCTGGCCTTTCTACATGTGTAGACTCCATATTGTACACACATACTATATGCAGTAGTATATTTTGATTGTGGGTAAGGCTTCCCACTATAGTTTTTCCCCTTACAGTGTTTCCACGTACAAATATTTGTGTTATGTGTTGTGGATGTTATTGTCTTTCTGTTTCATGCATTAATCTTTACCAGTACTGCAATTAACTGATAAAAGTGTCTACCGGCATAAAGTTTGGTTTACCGATATTAAGAATTAAGTTTTGGTTAAGTTAATTTTGGTTGAATTTATTAGACAACTAATTCACCCCCCCCTCTTAGTTGTCTTTGGGACCTAACATGAAGCACTAGTCACAAAAATCAAAATGGTTGTAGAATGGAGAATCAAGGATTTGAAAGTCTATGGAGATTCCCAACTGATTATAAATCAGATCAACAATGAATATCAAACAAAGGATGATAAGATGGTGCCATACAAAAGAATGGTGGATGACTTCAAACAGTACTTTGTACACATCACATTTGAACAAATACCAAGGTTGGACAATAGAGAAGCCGATGCAATGGCCACCATCACTTCACTGCTACAAATTCTGGAGCAACAAAGTCATTATGAGTTCCTGGTAGAGCAACTGTTCTCCCCAGCCTATGACAATTCTCCATCCCATGTTATCTATGCCTTAACTGGTTCAGACTCTCCTTTATATGGGACAATCTATGATTATCTTAAAACCATTACCCTACCCATTGACCTATCTCGAAATTAAAAAACACAACTTTATCTGGCAAGCCGCCCGTTATACCTTAACTGTTAATACACTTTACCATCGAGGTCTACATGGTACTCTTCTTCGTTGCCTTGATCGTAATGAATTTGACTCTGCTTTACACGAGCTTCATGAGGGTATTTGTGGCACGCATTCAAGTGGTCCTACTCTCGCTAAAAAACTTTTGAGAATGGGGTATTACTGGCCAACAGTGGAAAAACACTCTTATCAATTTGCAAAGAAATGTCCTAAGTGCCAAATTCATGACAATCTTATCCATGCACCAGCATAGGAATTGCAGCCATTTACAACATCTTGGCCTTTCTATCAATGGGGACTTGATTTAGTAGGGAAAATCCATCCTTCCTTTCAAATGGACACAAGTTCATTATCATTGTAATAGGGTATTTCACAAAATGGATTGAAGTAGTCCCAATGACCACAGTAATTGGAAAACAAAGTGCTTCTTTTATTCTCAATTATCTAATTTGCAGATATGGCATTCACAGTTCCATCATCACAGTCAACGGGTGTCCCTTCAAAAATTAGGATTTGCGAGAACTATGTGAACAATTCAACATCCAACATCATTTTTCTACACCTTGCTATCCACAAGGGAATAGTCAAGTAGAGGAATCAAATAAAACAATATTGAAAATCCTAAAGAGGACAATAAATGATGCAGGTAAGGATTGGCATGTACAACTCAATCTGACACTCTAGGCATACAAGACTAGCATCAAGACACCTACAGGAGCTATGCCATATTCATTGGTGTATGGATCAGAAGCAATTTTACCTCTTGAGGTAGAAATTCCATCACACAGAGTATCTTTAAAAGGCCTCAATGAGGAGTATCGGGTAAATAGACTGCAAGAACTAGAGCTTCTGGATGAAAAATGACAACATGCCTATAATCACCTCAAAGCATACCAACAATGCATGTGCAGAAGCTACAACCATAAAGTCATCCCTAGGATTTTTAAAGTCGGTGATCTTGTACTCAAAGAAAATCCCAGAAATCAACAGGATCGAGAAAAGAAGGGAAAGTTTGAACCTAACTAGTTATGTCCCTATGTTATCATATCAACCTATGGATCAGGCACCTATTAGCTAACAACTTCAGAGGGTGATGTGCTCAATGAACCAACCAACATCATCCATCTAAATAAATTCTATACTTGAAGGGTCTAATGGACGAAACAAGTGAAAAATACAAAAAAATAACAAAAATAAAATCAAAATCAAAACAACAAAAAGGTGCAATAAAAACAAGTGGTAAAAACCTGGCAACAGGCACTATTTGTGAGGGAACAACTCCTCTATCTATCATTACTCATATATTTTGCATCCAAAGTCAAATCTAATGGCCATCACCCAACACTTTATACACAGCATTATCCTGGACATACTTAGCGTAGTCACTGTCCTTGCTTATTTGAAGATCAGTTCATTATATCCCACCATGGCTTGGTAATCACTGTACATATCCACATCATTTGGTATATATAGCTAGGGGTAGCGTTCCTCTGAGTTCAAGCATTCCAACGAAAAGAAAATAGGAATCACAATATTCCAAGCAAATCCTATCAAGCAAAATCTCAATAGCCGAGAAAACAAAACACTGATCCAATTTTCAACTTTAACACACATGATGGATGATTTTCTGAAATATAATTTGTTTACTTCTCACATGAAGTTTTGACTATTTTGCACTTGAACTTGTTTTGAATCATTGGATCTCCTAAATTTTCTCAATGATGCATCAAGCTAGAGGAAGTAGGCAGAGAGTCTGATATTTTTTTGGTTTTCTGTCTATGAGGCGATCACTTGTACTGTACAAATTTTGTCTCTAGACATGATTCAAAACATATCACTGAAGACATTGTTCCACTTTGCACATACAAATGGTTCAATCTTGTCTATTTATATGCAAGAAACACTCAATTCATCTTGGTTCAATTATACCTCAACGCTTGTGCCATCTTGCAATATCAAAATCCATGTAAGTTTTTCTCAGGTCATTATGGTTCAATTATACCATTATGCTTGTATAAACTTTCAACATATCAAAAGCTCAATGATGATAAACAAAAACAAAGAAAAAAACATGTGACTATACAGGAATGACAACGAGAAAAAGAGGGTGATCAATTTAGTTGCATATCATTTTAAACTAGCATTAGTTGCATATCATTTTAACTCTTGCATTAGTTGCATATCATTTCAAATCTCATATCATTATCATACATCTCATTTTCAAGATACATCTCACAGCATATCATTATCATACATCTCATTTTCAAGATACATCTCACATCATATCATTACCATACATCTCATTTTCAAGATACATCTCACATCATATCATTATCATACATCTCATTTTCAAGATACATCTCACATCCTTATCATTATCATACATCTCATAAATCAAATCAGTCATCACAAAAACCTATCATTATATCATTGCATCTTCATCATGAAATCACATCAATCAATATCAAATCAAAATCATTTATCTAAGCATCATCATCATAGAAACATCATATCAATTCATAAATCATCATCCATAAAACACATCACATGTGGATCAGAAAATCAGTGTCATATATATCTAAAAAATGGTCAAGACGTACAAGGGATGTCATGTCTGTCAAAATACAACACAATGATAAAAATACAACAGAGACAAGTCTCTCAGGTATGACTATCTCCTAAGGTTGACGGTCTCGCAATAGATGTCGTAGCACCTAGATCTCCACTAGTGGGATCACGATGGGGAGGCCTTGTAACCCCTCTTCTCTTTGTCCTCAAATGAGTTCGAATGGATTGACTGGATGCCACCACAGCATAGCTAGGAGCTCTATGATCTCTAGGGACCACCTCCTCATATAAACACCTATAGCACTTAGCCTCCTTAGCTGCATACAACATCTCTCTTAGTGTGTCTCTCATAGGGGCATTGGCCACTGCTCTCTCCAAGATATCCACACGAGCCTTTGCTCGACCTAGGCGCTCTATCACTATATCTCGTTCTACAGTAATTTGTGTAGTCTGACGCTGCTAAGCTAGTACCTGTGCCTGCAACTCCTACACTGTCACATGTAGCACTCAAATCTAAAAATCCTATCAATAAGATGGTACCCTAATATGCACTGGTACCTGGGTGGTAACGCTACCTATCCCTGTTCTAGGCCACTCACAACTACTAGCACCTCACCTACTCTACCAACCCCACCAGCTCCAAGAACCAAACCTCCCCTACCTCCATCACCACCCAGTCATCTGACTAATCCAATATCTCCTCTCCTCCCTCCATCTCCTCTCCCATCTCCTCCTCTATCTCCTCATCTCCCTCTACCACCTCCCCTCCCATCTCCCCTGTCATCTCCTCCATCATTCCCATATCCCTCCTCCATCTCCTCTCCCTACTCTCTTCATCTCACTAGCCTATCTAGATGCTCATCCTCATCATTGTCAAAGGCAGGAATCATCTCTGCCAGATCTGATATCCGTGCCATGACATGTGCCATGAAGTATGTTGCAAACTCCTCTGCCATCCCTGCATCCACTATCCCAGCCCCATAATCCCATATCCTGTCTAGCCAAATGCATGTACTCCTCCATAGCTACTACACTATCAACAGTCAGACCCCACTCTGGCACATCCTATCTTTGATGAGCATATAAGCATGCTCCCTATGGTATACCTTGTTGTCAACCATATTACCGCTAAACTCAACAATGCAAAAATATCTCAATAATAAAGGGTGTCCTCCCAATCAGGTATCTCGACATGTACATAGGGAATCTCTATCCTGTCCTTAGCCCATACCTCACAGTCCATATACGGTCTCCAGATGACAATATCAATATCATCCAGCACCCTCCTCCAATGCTCTAGTTTTCCCAACTTTTGCTGGACAACTATACTGTGTACCCATATGCATAGGCTCAACCAATCGGTCTATCCCTATCTACAAGTGGCCTCACTAGAAGAATGTACTCCCAAGCCCACACCTATAATAATGTAACCCTGACTGATAAACTTGTGCATCCTAGATACACTACTTGGTGTGGCTCCCTATATAGGTGTGCTAACATATAGGATCCCTAAGCAAACCTGCGTCCCTATGTCACCATATCCTCCAACACCAATCCCCAACCCACTGCCAGTCCCTTTGACCTACGATCGGGACACAAGAATCCACCTACAAAACCTAGCAATATAGAGGGTAGTGGAGCATAATCAAAATCTATAAACTCCTGCCAAGGGATCTCATATCCACAAATCTGATCATCATGAAATATCCAGTGAAGAGCCTCTTTCCCATCCTCCTCCATCTGCTCATATGGAAATAATTCCTCAATCACTGAAATCTACAGAATCCGATAACAATCCTCGGGAGTGATTGTTACCTCACTAGTATCCAAATGAAAGGTGTTCGTGTCACTATGCCACCTCTCTATCAAAGTTGTTAGCAAACCTCGGTTAATGATATACCAAGGCATGTCCAACAAAGAGGATAAAACACACCTCTCAATAATATCTCTATCAGCCTATGTCAAACATGAAATCAAGGACCATGGTCTTGAAAATTGCTCTCACGACAGGAGTACTCCAAGCTATGCTTGCAAAACAATAAATGTCCACCATCAGTTCCCATATCTATCTGATATATCCAATAAAATCAAAATCAACTTGAAACAATGAAGCATCAAATCAAGTTCCATATTAAAAAACAAATCCCATAGCAAAAATCAAATCCCATATCGAAATCAGAAGAAACTTGAAACAATGAAGCATCAAATCAAGTTCCATATCAAAAATCAAATTCCATATCGAGAAATCATATCAAAAACCCATAACTCAAGCAACTCAACAATCCATATCGTGAAAATCATATCAAGAATCATATCAAAAATCAAGAATCGGAACTCATATTGGAAATCAAATTCAAAGGCAAAAAAATCAAAGATCCATATCGAAAGAAAATCAGGATCCTCATTCAAACAATCAATTAGCTTGGTACTTCATAAATGAAAACAATTTCAGCGGACTCACACTCATCATATCAAGACTCGAACATCAAATTCAATCAAAGGCAAAAAAATCAAAGATCCATATCGAAAGAAAATTAGGATCCTCATAAAAAAAAAACACTCAATCTGTCCATCCATATCAGATGCAAAATTCAAAGTGGCAAAATCTAACATTCAGACAGTAGGCACGACCTCAAAAAAGATTAGTAGGCACCTATTCACCCCTAAACCATCTCCTTCATCTATTTTTCCCCCACAATGCACTCTTGCAAATCCTCTTTAATCATTTTTCTTGCTCATGTGCCAAAGTATCCCTCCTACGCACTAAACTTCCACCCATGCGCTAGCTAAACTTAGCTACATGCTAAGACCTTTACCCTATGCACTAAACTATCTCTATACACTAACCAATTCTTCCATCATGCTAACCTAAGAACCCTATGCGCTAGGTTAACCCTACACGCTAACCTAAGCACTGCATGCACAAACTTGTTAGCCCTATGTGCTAGGACTCTGTATGCACTACTCTAAACCTATGACACGCTACAAGATGACTCCCAAATGTTACCCTATCTAAACAACCCTATGCGCTATAGTTTGTACCGTATGTTCTAGGAAAGGAGTCCTACACGCTAAACCACAAAAATTGGAAGAAAAAAATTAAAAACATGACTAAAATCGACAAAATAAAAAGCAAACAGGGCAAAATTAAGATGACTTAGAGGTGGACCATATGCTGCGAGCCTCCAGTATTGGTGAATGTGCTCGAAATGGTGAGAAGCATAGGGAACCAACATCTTGTCACCCTCCAAGTGTCACTCTCACAAAATTCAAAAGGGTGCAAATAAAACAAATGAAATCACTTTTTTACCTTTTTATAAGGTAAAAGTCAATTAGGGTTAGTAAGTAGGGCATGTATTTTGCTCATTTTTCTCACTTAAAACCCTATCGAACATCTTTTTTTTGGGAGATGAATCAATAAAATCTGCATTCAACACAGTCAACATTTAAAAAATGCAATCAATTAAAAAAAATCATCAAAATTAACAAATTTAATTCATCTCCCGATGGAGCATCATCAATAAATATGGGGCATGACATCATCATATCGACATCTTGACACAAACATCATATCTAACAAAATTTTATTTGAATCAACATGTGCACACACGTCACTTCAAAGAGGGGCAAAATGTAGACGTATAAAAATGACCACTTTCTTAAGTGAATATTTAATATTCATTTTACTCTCATTCCTCTATTTAATCAAATTCTATTTAATTAAATTATTCACATTCATCTATTTGATTAAATAAGTTATTCAATTTATTTAATTAAATTCACCTAAGCCTTTCATAACATTTAATTAAATAAATCACTTTATTAAATTAATTTCCCTTTCTCCCCTTTTAATTAAATTTACATTTAATTAAATTGTTCATTGCAAATAAATAAATCTAATTTATTTATTTGAATCCCCCACTTGTATTTATGCAAGTTGCATCTATTTTAGTTGAAATAAAGTAATTTATTTTAATTAAAATTACCCTCTCATCCACTTACATTCTCCTACATCTCCCACTTGCCTCCCTAAACCCCCTTCTAGATTCTTCTAATCACTTATAATTTAGCCTAATCCATCTCCTAAATATTGTCACATCCCTAAGAAAAGGGAAGTCACTTCTCAAACCTTTAGAGTCTTTGAAAACCATTAAAGGCTTTATGTCTTCAACAAGTTAACCTCCAAAGTCTTCCACACCATTAATGGTTAACTCAACCTTATTACATGGTTAGAGACTTTTTGCCTAACTCAACCGTCATATAACCCAAGGGTCTCATGAAGCATTCATTGCTTTGACCATGGTTATTCCTTTAACCCTTGCACAAGAGTTTATCCTTTGGGTAAAAGCTTTATCCAGTCGATAACCCTAACCTAACCTTAACCCTTACCCCCTAAGGTAACCATGAGGCCTTCTCTAGCATTTAATGCTTCTTACATCTCTCAAGCAGTCTTATGTTGACAACTGTCACCATTTCATTGGTGAGAATTGTGAACATGGATTGATAACTTTCAATCCTGGCCCTTGTTAATATTATCCAATCTTGACCATCCATTGCCCTGTTTTTCCTATAAATAGAGCCCTCATTCCTCCATTTTCATATCCAAGTCTTTAGTATCAAACTTATAGACATTTTACTAAGCATCTAATATAAATCATCTTTTATCAAGCATTTAGCCTCTCTTTGATAGAAACAATCTTCATAGCATCTTAAATAGGCATTGACAGTATCACATAATAATCATGGTAGACTAGTATAGCATGCTAGGATAGTTTTGTTACTAATCCTTTCATTTTGTTATCATATCCATGCTATTTTAATTCATTCTATATTTAATATCATTCACATATAGGATTGCATTCATGTTATATTTATCAAATATCCCTCATTCTCATGATTGTCATCCCTAAGTCACTTTGCTCAGTGATTTGAGAGCAAAGGCATTGGCTTGAGGGGTCTTGTGAGATAGAGAACAATGGAGCATCCCTTGGGAAGTTGATTTATTCAATATAACTCCATAACTTGCACCAAGAGTCCCATTGGTGTGTGGACTAGTTTTGAATTCACATTTTCCATTTCATCGCACAACTTTTCCCGCACACAATATCTATGGAAAAACTTTATGCTTTGGGAAGAGATGAACATTCTATGTGGAGAGATGTATTTTGGTTTTGGTTCTGTGTCAAACTTTTTATTGATCTATCTTTGGGAGATTGTTGGTTTATTGGTTTTTGGCCCTCTTTTTTTGGCACTTGGATGTTTTTCCATCTAGTGTTGTCATCAATGCCAAAGGGGGTGATTGTTGGTATTATGGATGACTTAGTCATGTGTTGCATTGGTTTTGTCATTGATGTCAACACTTATCTTCTTGGATGTATACATTTTTGATTTTGCACTATGATTATATTGGTTTATTGTTGAACTGGCACATTGTGGTCCTGACATGGATATTGGCTTATGCACAGTCACCGATATATGCTTCACCGGTAGGACATATTGTTCACCGACAATGATGATAACTTGTTATCATCTAGAGATCATTTGGTTATGTCGAAGACATGGATTGGATGTTTGGATTTGGTGTAGTTTTTCTTATTGGTTTAATCGGGTTGACATATTTTCCTTTACCGATAGATAGGTCTAGGTTATGGACCGGTACAAGATATCTTGTTTCAGATCAACACGACACGTTATGGAAATGGTTTATTGATTGGATAATATGTAAATGTATTGAGGCTAACATATTGTATCGCATCAAGACTTATTTTGTAATTGAATTAATTGTAATATCTTTAGTGATCCAACCTCATGTTAAGGTCTTAGGTTTTGTATATATAATTGTAAGATCTTATTGAAGATCATGATGAGTGTGTGCGAATATTGAAGAGTGAAAATAAGCAGATCCCTGTGTGAATCACACAAATATTATCTGAAGGTTGAAGGAAGGTTACGAAGGTGTTTGGCACTCATTTTTAGATCTTAAATTGGTACTGAATCTAGCATTGGAGATGCTATTTTGAGTAGTACATTGTTATTGGATTTAACCATCCAATTGTAGTCAGTGTGACTCCTATTTTGTGATTGAGCAGTGAGCTCTAGGCGGTTGGCTTTTTTGCATGTGCAGACCCATTTGTATACACTTACTATTTGCAGTAGTATCATCTGATTGTGGGTAAGGTTTCCCACGATAGTTTTTCCCCTTACAGGGTTTCCACGTCAAAATCTCTATCATGTGTTGTTGATGTTGTTTCTCTTTCTGTTTCATGCATTAAGTTATACCGGTACTGCTATAACTGTTAATCTATTTTACCAGCATTTAAGTTTGGTTTACCAGCACTAAGTTATAAGTTGGAATAATTTGCATTTGGGTTATAATTTATTGACAACTGATTCACCCCCCCCCTCTCAGTTGTCCTTCCGGTTCCTAACATGTCACACTGCTACAATGTTGGAAGAAACCTTATGCTCACTGCCACTAGTACCAAACAACATCAACATACAACCATACTGATCAATCACTTTGCATCAATAAATATAGATCTTTGTTTTACACAATCAACTTCCTTCTATGAATCCTTCTATATTTTTATTTTATTACAACTATTCTTTGTATACAAATCTCTGAAATTGATGGCAATGGGTATGGGATAGACTAGCCTAGTCTATGCTCTTTGATCCTCTCCTTGGATCACCAGGTGTTCCAACTACACCCTAGGGTCTCTAGGACTTCCCTTTCTTGTTGAATCCCCTAACCTTGCCCAATCCACCCACCAACAACATGTGATTCTTCTCCTAAGATCTCACCTACTCACAAGCTTCAAAAAAACCCTCACATAGGCTAATAAGGGTTTAACTCTTCCTACACCTTCTCAGGTCCTAGCAAGGATAGGACATGTCTTTGACATAGTCCTCCATCCATTCATGTGCCCCCAAGAGTTTTTGACCTTCCTACTTGTTACCGATCTCACTATTTTGCTTCTTTCCTACAAAATAGGGCTACAAGGAATGTGCCCCAATTAGGCCTCCATTACGGACTTTTAGGGCTCCCTCTTGCAAATGATGCCCAAACTTGCGAAACTTCCCAAAAAGACTGCTATTAATTTGGAAAAGGCTCAAATATTTTCCTATTTTTGGGCCTCCAAGTGTCCGTACACTGCCCTAGGTGAATTTAGGGGTTTTTTGAGGGTTTTTATGAGGGTTTTTAGGCCTGCCAGGGTCACAATGATGGTTTTTTGTCTTCACCACCTTGTCTAGATTGGTGGAAGCTCCTCCTTCTCACAAATTATTCTCCACACACCCCTCTACAACTCCTCCAAAGGGTTCCTCCTTCCTTGTCCTTCCTTTCTCTCACGGACCTCTGCAACCTTAACCCTTCCTAGCCGGGCACAGTCTAATCTCACCTAGGAGTGGGTCTTTGAAAGACTTTCCTGCATCTTCAAGGGCCCTACTTCCTTTGAGATATTTTACTAGGTATTAACTCCTATTCCCCATGGTTTCATGGTGTTTCCACAATAGGGATAGGAGTTGTCAACCCATTTACACAAAACAGTCCAAAACTAGACAGTAAAGAAGAAATTTGCAAAGTATTTACAAACACACCAAAACTTGGAAAAAAAACTTAATCTAAGTGCTCAAAATGAATGTGTAAACACTAAAAAAGACTCCCAATACAATTTAAGTTCTATAACAATCCATTAACAATCCTTCATTGCTCCATTTGTGCCGACTGGCAACCAAAACACAGTCACAGTCAAGGTCTTTTTCCTTTGGTCGTACAATTTGACATCCAACCCATCATTTTAGGGTTTGCAACCATATATAATGTCTTTGCCTTGGTTTGTTTGCCAATTTTAGGGTTCTCCATGCCAAGCTAAGGTTATGACCTATTAGGTGGAAAAGTTGCATGACAACTTTGAAAAGTTGCATGACAACTTTGAAAAGTTGCATGACAACTTTGAAAAGTTGTCATGCAACTTTTTGCAACTTTTGAGCAACTTTTGCAATGTTGCTTTTCTTGACTTTTAGGCCTACATTAGGCTATCCTATGGACACAACCATGCTAAAATGACCCCAAACTCATCAATGGGAACACATACACTCTACTCCAAAAGAAAACTCAACCTAGACTTGTGAACCTAGGACCTAAACAAGACCAATGAGCTCTTGGCTCTTATTATATTTACATGGCTTCTTAAAGAAGAAAAATCCCAACAAAATCCAAATGGAGGAAGACCTTAGAAGGGTTATCCTACACCATACTCCCCCTCTACACAAAATTAAGGAACTAGGGGAGAGATGAGAGTCGGGTCAATACCAAGTTTCTTGAACCTACCCTCTTCAACCCAAGTGGCTTCAGACTCAAGTTGACCTGCCCACTTCACCAAGTGTTCCATGTAGACCTAGTGTCTAGTAGACTTCTTCACCCTTGACTCCAAGATTTCCTTTGCTATGGGCTACTTCATTTGAGGCAAGGAATTCACATCCAAGTCCTACAACACCTTGGCTTGATTCTTAGTTTGCACTGCTATTTCACCTTTATATAATATCAAATCAGCAACATTGAAGACTAGTGATATAGCAAAATCTGAAGGAAGCTCCACCTTGTAGGTGTTCTCACCATATTTGGACAGAATTCTACAAGGTCCAACCCTCTTCATTTGTAGTTTAGTAGGCTTGCCACTTTGAATTCTAGCTTTACTTAAATGGACCATCACATAGTCACCCACTTTGAATTGAACCTCTCTCCTTTTTTCATCCACTTTAGCTTTCAGTTTTTGAGTAGACTCTAGGATGGCTCTCTTGACCTATTCTTGGACTTCCTTGATGGTTTGAGTGAATTCCTCTACTTGCCCACTCTTCATCTCCATGGAACCAAGTTCTCTTAGTTCACACACCCCTCTTGGATGTCTGCCATAGACAACCTCAAAAGGACTCCTTCTAGTGGTCCTATTTACACTATCATTGTAGGCATACTCAGCTTGTGGAATAACTAGATCCCAAGTCTGCCCATACTCCTTGGTTAGACACCTCAACAAGTTGCCTAACACCCTATTAATGACTTCTATTTGACCATCAGTTTGTGGATGGTAAGATGAGATGAATGATAAATTAGTCCCTAGTATTCTCCATAAGGTTTTCCAAAAATGGCCCATGAACTTGCTATCCCTATCTGAAACAATACTTAATGGGAGTCCATGAATCCTTACAATCTCCTTAAAGAAGAGATGTGTAATATAACTAGCATCATGAGTAGTTCTACATGGAATAAAATGGCTCATCTTAGAAAACCTGTCTACCACCACATAGATGCTATCCATACATATCTTTGTCTTGGGGAGTCCTACCACAAAGTCCATGCTCACACACTCCCAAGGCCTATTTGGGACCAGTAATGGCTAATAGAGGCCTGCATTGCTTGATCCTCCTTTTGGCCTTTGACACACACCACATTTCTCCACATACCTTCTCACATCCCTTGGAAACCTAGGCCAATAGTAGTACCTCTATACTAGATCCAAAGTTTTATTGATTCCAAAGTGTCCACTTAGACTTCCATTGTGTTTCTCTTGTATAAGATTTTCTCTCATGGATCCTCTAGGCACACATAACTGATTGCCTTTGAACAAGAGACCATTTGAAGAGTGTAATCTGCATACTCACCATGAAAATGATTCTCAAACTCCTTGCAGACCTTGTAGGCTGATGAGAAGTCCTCATCTTCTTCATAGAGATCCTTGAAAACTTTTATCCCTATGCTCTGCAATTGTAATTCTTGGACAGTCAATAACTTCCAGCTTAAAGCATCTGCCATGTTGTTGAGCTTCCCCTTTTTATGCTTGATGGTAAAGGTAAAGGATTGGAGGTACTCCATCCACTTCAAATGTCTATTGCTAAGCTTCTCTTGAGTGTTAATGTAACTCAAAGCCTGGTTATCTGTGAACACCACAAATTCTTTTGGGAGTAGGTAATGCCTCCACTTCTTGAGAGACTTAACTAGTGCATACAACTCTAGATCATATGTTAAATACCTCTTCTTTTCCTCACTAAGCTTCTCACTAAAAAAATGCCACAGGCCTTCCCTCTTGACTCAAAACACCCCCTATTGCAATTCCACTTGCATCACATTCCAATGTGAATAGCTTGTCAAAAGTAGGTAGGAGTAGGATGGGCTTTGTGACTACTTCTTGCTTCAATAATTGGAATGCTTCATCAACTTGTTCAGTCCATTTGAACTTAGTTTTAAGGCCTCCTTTTATGGTGTCAAGTACTAGTGCACATATGCCACTGAAGTTCCTCACAAAGTTTCTATAGAATTGGGCTAAATAATGGAAACTCCTAACTTCAGTCCCTATTTTAGGGGCAGGCCAATTCAAGATTGCCTCCACTTTGCTTGGATCCATCTTCAAGGTTCACTTAGACACCACAAACCCCAAGTAGAATAACTCTTTCTTCAGAAAGTCACAC
Source organism: Cryptomeria japonica (assembly GCF_030272615.1). Taxonomy (NCBI): domain Eukaryota; kingdom Viridiplantae; phylum Streptophyta; class Pinopsida; order Cupressales; family Cupressaceae; genus Cryptomeria; species Cryptomeria japonica. The sequence continues at coordinate 470,496,973 of NC_081411.1, read as the reverse complement.
TTCTCTAAGTTGATTGCCAAGTTCTCTTCATGCAACCTCTCTAGGACTAACCTCAAATGTTCTAGGTGCTCCTTGTGGTTATGCTATAGATGAGTATGTCATCTAAGTACACCACCACAAATCTCCCTATGAAGTCCTTCAACACCTCATTCATCAATCTCATGAAGGTGCTTGGGGCATTGGTAAGTCCAAATGGCATCACAAGCCATTCATACAACCCTTCTATGGTCTTAAAAGAAGTCTTCCACTCATCGCCCTCCTTAATCCTAATCTGATGATAACCACTTTTAAGGTCCAACTTAGTAAAATACATGGCACCTCCTAAATAGTCCATCAAATCCTCTATTCTAGGAATAGGAAATTTGTACCTTATGGTGATCCTATTGATTCCCCTTGAATCAGTGCAAAGTCTCCACTTGCCTCCCTTCTTTGTTGCTAGTACTACTGGGACTGCACATGGGCTGATGCTCTTCTTGATCAGTCCTTGATCCAACAACTCCTGCACTTGCCTTGCCACCTCCTTGTTTTGATTAGGTGTGAGCTTATATGCTACTTTATTGGGCAGGGATGTACCAAGGACAAAGTCTATTTGATGGCTTATAAACCTTCTTGGTGGAAGTGTTGCAGGTGCTCCATCACTCACTATGCCTTTATATTCTTGCAACATTTGCTTTACCTCCTTAGGTACCTTTGTCTGCAACTTATCTTCCTCCTCCTTTGGCTTCACAAAGATGGCACATCCCACTGTCTCCTCTTCATGCAATAGGTGTAAGAACTCTTTACCAGTATTAAGTAAGACACTAGGTGTTCTTGAGGTTCCCTCATCATTCTTTGTTAGAGACTGAATCTTATAGGTTTTGTTGTCCTTCTTGAAGGAAATGGACTTCTCCTCTCCATCATAGATCACCTTCCTATCAAATTTCCAGGGTCTACCTTGTAGCAGATGACAAGCATCCATGGGTAACACATCACAAAGGATCTTATCCTTGTATCCTCCAATAGAAAACTCTACCCAAGTCTGTTCATTGACAAGCACACTCTGTCCTTGATTCAACCATGTCACCTTGTAAGGGCTAGTGTGGGGTATCTTTGAGAGTTTAAACTTCTTGGTTGCTTCATCTGATATGATGTTATCAGTTGACCCTGAATCAACTATCACCTTGCAAACCTTACCAAGGATTTTGCATCTCACCCTAAACAATGCTCTCCTATGCTTAGGTTCATCCTTAACCAGTTGTCTTATCAATACTCTATTGAACATCAGATTTTCTCCAATCTCTGATTCAATATGGTCCACCTTAGGTGTTTTTCTACTTGATGTGTCTTCATGGGCATAAGCAACCCTCTTTCCACTGTTTGATGAGGTAGGCTTGTTAGGGCATCTATAGGCTGGGTGTCCCAATTGACCATAATTGTAGCATTTCATGGTTGCAAAATAGGAATTACCCCTGCCGGTACCTCTACTCCTATTTGGGCCCCCTTGTACACCTCTTCCTCAAGAATGGCCTCCTCTAAGAGTGATTTCACTATTATGCTCAGTCAACTTGGACTCTCCTTGATTCCTTTTCTCACTTGCCTTGCTTTGGTAACCACCTCGGTGATTCATTTAATCTCTACCTCTGTCTCTACCCCTATTGTTGGAGTCTCCCTTCCTTTTGTTCCTCTCTTTGACCTTAGTAGCAAGTTGATGACACTTTTGGACAGTGGTAGGAGTCCATAGGCTTATCTCCTCTTGGATGTTCCACTTTAGGCCACTTAGATACCTAGCCACCTTGATAGATTCCTCTTCTTGGACTTTGGATCTAAGACAAATATTTTGAAACTCCTCTATGTAGGAGGCCACATCAAGATCTTTTTTACTCAATCCCTATCTCTTCTTATGGATTTGGACTTCATAATCCTCTGGAAAGTAGTTCTCCTTGATCTTACTCATCATGGCCTTCCAGTTTGCAATAGGTAGCTTCCCCATGCTAATTCTCTCCTCTTGCAAGTACTTCCACCATGTCAAGGTTGCTCCCCTTAGTATTGATTTGGAAACCTTAACCTTTTGAGCTTCTGTCACACCCTCACACTCAAAGTGGTTCTCCATGCCCTCAATCCATTCCATGATGGTGTCAATATCCATCCTTCCACTTAAATGTGGCAATCCTTCAAAAGCTTTTATATTCAAAGCCTTGATGGCCTTTACAAAAGGTTCTTCATTGATTAAGGGGTCTGGTTTAGGTATGATGTCATCTAGATCAATAGATTTCTTGCCTCTGTCACTAGTGTCAACACCCCAGAGTTCTTGTTCTCTCTAATCAACCACTTCTTGCAGCATGTTCCTTATCTCACTCATAGCATCTTCAAGGAGTCTATTTTTCTCCTTTTGTTCTTCTACCTCCCTAGCTAGCTCTACATTAGTGACCATTATGTTCTCCCCTACTGATTCACTAGAATATAGAGACATGCATGGTCCACCAAATCTTTAACTTGGCTCTGATACCAATCTGATGGGAATGGGTATGGGATAGACTAGCCTAGTCTATGCTCTTTGATCCTCTCCTTGGATCACCAGGTGTTCCAACCACACCCTAGGGTCTTTAGGACTTCCCTTGCTTGTGGAATCCCCTGACCTTGCCCAATCCACCCACCAACAACATGTGATTCTTCTCCTAAGGTCTCACCTACTCACAAGCTTAAAAAAAACCCTCACATAGGCTAATAAGAGTTTAACTCTTCCTACACCTTCTTAGGTCCTAGCAAGGATAGGATAGGTCTTTGACATATTTCTCCATCCATTCATGTTCCCCCAAGAGGTTTTGACCTTCCTACTTGTTACCGATCTCACTATTTTGCTTCTTTCCTACAAAATAGAGCTACAAGGAATGTGCCCCAATTAGGCCTCCATTCCGGACTTTTAGGGCTCCCTCTTGCAAACGATGCCCAAACTTGTGAAACTTCCCAAAGGGACTGCTATTCATTTGGAAAAGGCTCAAATATTTTCCTATTTTTGGGCCTCCAAGTGTCCGTACACTGCCCTAGGTGAATTTAGGGTTTTTTTGAGGGTTTTTATGAGGGTTTTTTAGGCATGCCAGGGTCACAGTGATGGTTTTCTATCTTCACCACCTTGTTTGGATTGGTGGAAGCTCCTCCTTCTCACCAATTATTCTCCACACACCCCTTTACAACTCCTCCAAATGGTTCCTCCTTCCTTGCCCTTCCTTGCTCTCACGAACCTCTGCCACCTTAACCCTTCCTAGCCGGGCATAGTCTAGTCTCGCTTAGGAGTGGGTCTTTGAAAGGCTTTCCTGCATCTTCAAGGGCCCTTCTTCCTCTAAGATATTGTATAGGGTCTGTACTCCTATTCCCCATGGTTTCATGGTGTTTCCACAATGGGGATAGGAGTTGTCAACCCATTTACACAAAACAGTCCAAAACTGGATAGTAAAGAAGAAATTTGCAAAGTATTTACAAACACACCAAAACTTGGAAAAAAAACTTAATCTAAGTGCTCAAAATGAATGTGTCAACACTAAACAAGACTCCCAATACAATTTAAGTTCTAGAACAATCCATTAACAATCCTTCATTTCTCCATTTGTGCCAACTGGCAACCAAAACATAGTCACAATCAAGGTCTTTTTCCTTTGGCTGTACAATCTGACATCCAACCCATCATTTTAGGGTTTGCAACCATATATAATTTCTTTGCCTCAGTTTGTGTGCCAAGATTAGGATTCTCCATGCCAAGCTAAGGTTATGACCTATTAGGTGGAAAAGTTGCATGACAACTTTGAAAAGTTGTCATGCAACTTTTGAGCAACTTTTGCAATGTTGCTTTTCTTGACTTTTAGGCCTACATTGGGCTATCCTATGGACACAACCATGCTAAAATGACCTCAAACTCATCAATGGACACACATACCCTCTACTCCAAAAGAAAACTCAACCTAGACTTGTGAACCTAGGACCTAAACAAGACCAATGAGCTCTTGGCTCTTATTACATTTACATGGCTTCTTAAAGAAGCAAAATCCCAACAAAATCCAAATGGAGGAAGACCTTAGAAGGGTTCTCATGCACCAGAAAAAGAATTTTCAAGTTGGCCAAGGAGATAATAAAACACAATTGAAAATAGATTTTCACTAAGCATTCTCGGGGTGGAAAGGAATGAGAAGTAGACCACACCATTATGCAACAACACGTTATCTAAATGCCGCAATCACCAAACCAAAAGATAAGAGCATCCGAGTTAAACCAGACTAGGAAAGAAAATAGCCAAAAGCACATTTTTGGAGCACACTAGCATGTGCCAAATTAGAATAACAAAGATACATGCATGGCTATCATAAATCCAAAAAACACAATAGGAGAACTGGAAATGTGGAGCTCTGCAAACTCTACCAAACAATCATCATCATCACTGCATACACTTCCAGAGTACGAATTTCAGACCACCAAAACATGAGAGTATAATCTCAAGGCAATATTAAACAACATGCCAACACATCATGAATACATCTGCAAAATATTAAAAATGTGGAGCACAAACCAAATATTGAAACACAGAATTAGTACATTGACATCAATGATAATTATACTAATACATCAAGAAACTTCATATTTGCAATAGTGTTGGGTGTAGGGGGGCTAGAGTTTAGCCCCTAAGAATAGAATCTGACTATAGGTTCAAGGTTCAATGTGATTGAGGGATTAAAATGACTTGTAGCCCTTGATCGATAATATAACTACGGGGATTTTAAGATAAATAAAATATGGAAGCACATGTTGTAGACCTAAAAGTTTTATTAAATATCATTTAATACTAAAACTTGTAAAATATGATCTAAAAAGACATGAGCAAATTTTTAATTGAATTTTAAATAAACCATATAAATGTGTCTAGATTTAAGGTATTGAAAGATTTATTTTAATATTTTAAATGTCATAGGTTCTCAAATTTAAACAAATTAAGAAAATGTAAAACCTTTCCAAGCATATAGCCTTACTATGTACATAGTGTATATTGTGTGTTGATAAGACTAATATGACATATACATAACAAATATAAACGTAAACCCTTAAACATAAATTATCTATACTTCTACATATTGTTGTTGTTAGAGCATATTTAGCTATTAGTTTGTTTTTTACAACTAGTTATGCTTTTTTGCTTAAGTTCATTTAAGAGTACTTTTTTAAGTTGTGCACCTAGTTTAGCTTTATGCATCTAATTTAGTTAGAGTTGAGCTTTATTTATCTCCTCATGCTTGCACTTTAGTTCTCCTAAATTTAGCCTAGTGATTTCTTTATAAGAACCTCATTGTACAATTGTAATTCATGTTGTAATTTTCCATTTTTTTACTTTTGAGTAATATAACATTTTTTTGTGCAACTCTCTCTTATGGAAGGTGTTCTTGTATGCTGTTTGATCTTGCAAACTTGTGTTGTAATCTTTTGTGTTGCAAAACTTAACATGGTATCAAAGTGTGGATTTGACAACCCCTTCTCAAGTTTTGAGGGTTTCTTTTCTCAAAAGTGTTACAGGGTCCTAGATTTGGTTTTTAATGGATCTAGTGGTGGGCAAATTTTTTATTAGTTTTCAGGCAAAATGGGCATCACCATCGTGCTCACAATGTAAAAAAAACCTAACATTGACAAGTGTTTCATCAAAATTTGAGACGTTGAAAATTGGGGTCAATTTGGCTGAGGGTACATTTTACAAGACAAGTTTTGAAGGTAGCTGAAAATTTTGGGTACTTTCGCACAAAATAGAGGTCACCATTGCTCTTAGAAGGCCCAAAAACCTCCAGATCACTTGTTAATGTTGGCAATTGACACTCAATCTGGTTGGTTTCAATATGTTGTCATTGATGGCAACATGGCAACATGTTCTAACTTTATATTTTGGTTTAGTTGTGTACCGACAGACACTTCACCGACACCGGTAGGTTGGAAGGAATTCTTTGGGTACCAGCATTGTAGGCTGACATTGTTCACATTTAGGTTATCGGTATTGGAGGTCGACATCATTTGGGAGAACCGATATCGACAATTGTTTTTTATATTAATGTGTTTATGTTATTGAGCCGACATGTATATTCATATTGTAATTATCTTTGTAAGCCAACATAAGGCATGATGGATTGTAAAGGGGTATATAGGTCAGTTGATTAGATCATTTTGTAGTATATGTCAATAAAAAAGGATATGGATATGTAAGTTTATGGAATGGAGATGTGAAATATATAAGAGAGATCATGTATGTGAGGATATTTATGTAAGAGGGTATTCCGGTAAGGTTTACACTTTCAGATCAGAATAAACAGAGCTTAACCAAAACTGTATTCAGGCATAGAAGATGATATCATTGTAGTTCAATCATTTCTCTGGATTGTAGTCTGGATTTGTATGTAGTCAGTGAGGCTTCTTTTGTGATTAAGCAGTGTGCTCTAGGCTGTAAGCCTTCCTGTAAGTGCGGGCCACTATATTTTATAATATCTCTTCATATGGTCAGTGGATTGATATTATGGGTCACAAATACCACCATGTTTTTCCCTCTTTAAGGTTTTCCACGTATAATTTTGTGTTATGATATTCATTTGTGTGATTGGCTTATTGGTTGCTTTACTTCTTTCAATCTTATATGTACTGGTATACCGGTTGGTGAATGCATGTTTTAATAAGGTTAAAATTGATCATTTTGGTAGAACACTGATTTAGCCCCCCTCTCAATGTTGGATTCCAACAATTGGTATCAGAGCCTTGTACCTTAGAGGAAGTTTAATAGCTTGAGGAAGATACTAAATCTGAAATCCATGGATATGATTTTGGAGAAGCAACTTGAGGTGGCACTCAAAGATTATGATGCTGAAAAGATGAAGAACTTGAAGTTACAAGATGAATTTAATTATGCTCACGAATTCATTCTTGTCCTATAGGAGAGACTGTCATCTGTTCAGGCTAGGAGGAAGGAACTTTTGTAGAATAAGGATAATAAAGAGAAAGATGCCCTTAATGAGAGATGTCTGAAGCCGAGTCAGGAGAACATGGTCATGACGAATGAAATGCAAGCTATAACTATGAGGATGTCTAAGGAGATTGAAGACTAGAAGAAAAAGGAAGAAAATCTTGTTGTATCTCTGAAAAACAAATTTGAAGAATGTGGAAGGTTGGTTCATGAAAATGATATGCTGAGAACTGATTTAGTACAATCCCAGAGCAATGAACAAGAACTTGAGATATAAATGATAATTTTGAGAGATGATCTAGCTATTGCAAGTGAGTATAAAGAAAAATTCAAGATTAGTTCAGCACAACTAGATGAGTTATGGAAAAGAGAAAGACATAATGGAGATTCCAGTGGACTTGGATTTGAACAAGGTCAGAGTTCCAATACTGCAAATGAAGATCAAAACCATAAGGCACCGGTAAGGCAGCTTAATGATTATAAATTTAATGGTAGATGCTTTATTTGTAATAAATTTGGTCACATGGCTAGACAATGTAGAAATAGATAAAATCAAAACCCTGATTTTGCTCTCGGTCAATGTTCTAAATGCAATAAGTATGGTCATAAGATAGATGATTGTAGAATGAATGTTAAATGTTATATATGTGGAAATTTTGGACATATGGCTAATCAGTGCAGGTCAAGCAATTATACAGGTTTTAGCAAAGCAATTCAAAAGAACAATGTTACATGTTATGCATGTAATGAGGTTGAACATATCGCTAAGTTTTGTAGAAGCATAAATCCATTGGTTGGTAATAATGGATCAAATAAGAAAGGGAAAGAGAAGGTTAATGAAATCTGACAAGATCATACCCAGAGATGGGTCAAGAAGTTAGAAGAACAATCAGCAGATAGAAATGCTCTGGTTACTCAACCGGTAGAGGAGGCTTCTCCTGTATCGGTAGGCTGCTCATCCAAAAACTAAGGTAGATGCCTTAGGGGTAGGTAAAATTCATGAAGATAGTGCATATGCCCTAGGAAGAGGTTTTGGAAGATGTTCCAGACATTAGAGATGCTTATCCAGCATGGAGATGTTTCATCGAGATCTAATATCTTCCACCAGAAGTCATTCATATCAATGATGGATTAGGGTTTCTTGGAGGTTAAAAGGATGAATTCAATTCAATTCTGATCACTTTGCATTCAAAGTGATTCAAAGTGATTTAGAGGAATTCTAAGGCAAATTAGTGCGATTGATATCATCTTGAGCAATTTCACCAATGATCGAAAGAGGTCTTTAGGGTTTTTCACTAACAACTGTTCACAGGTATTTATCTTTCATCATGGAAGTGAGATCATCATCTGTACCTATGTTTATTGCAAATCCTACTATACTTGAGGTCAAGGACTTTCCTAGGCCTATTTTCAAGAGATATCTACATAGTACTACCCTGGACGATTCGGTTGGTGCATTTTCTCATGTCTTAGAAGGAGTCATGTATGTTGAAGATGTCATAGCTTACATTCAGTGTCATAATAAGGATTTGGGAATGAGTGATATTAAGAGCATGTACATGAATGAGTTAATGGGAGATTATGGAAAGATTAAGCTCGAGTACCAGCATATTGAGGATCTAGGGTTTATCAACATTATGAATATTCCAGAATTTGAAGATGAAATTGTCAGGTATGTTTTGAGCAGAGTGCATGGAGAATTTATCTGGTTAGATAGACCGTATAAGATCATGAAGGAGGCCATCAGGGCTATCACCGGTTTACCGCAAGTTGGACAACATCCCAAGAAGAAGGTTTCTAATGATCAGGTCAACAAGATCACCGGTGCAACATCAAACAAGCGATCAATAAGAATTAGCACTATCACCGATAGAGATATCAGATTCAGAAGCATGGTCATTGGTTAGAAGGTAACTCAATCAAACCGACTGAATTCTATTTCTAGCTCCCACATTTATGCAACTCATAAAATAATGAGGAAAAATGAGAAGTTAGATCTATGTGATTAGATGTTGGATGAATTATTGATTAACCTAAGAAAGATCAAAGGAGAGAAGAAAGGAAAATTCCAGTGTGGAAACCTAATTGTCAGCTTAATGTTGTTTTTCATTAATGAGACTCCCAGTTTTGGGAAGAGACAATGAGCATTCGATATCTCGGTAGGGGGGAAACTAAAACAATCAATTTCTACATTGGGTAGTCAGAGTGATGACAAATTGTGGGGTTACTTTAAGGTATTTTAGAAGGCTATGAATTCTAGGGAGAGGGTTTCAAAGCACATTATTGAGAAGTACTCAACTAAGATATGCTTCATGGTCAAGAAAGATGAAACTTTGATGGAAGCTGTAAAGCCCCTGAAGATTTAGAATGAGGAAATGGGTTATGAAGTTGATGCTCAAATTCTAGATGCTTATGCACAAATGCTAATTGATGCACCTATTGATGAAATTGTAAAAACCTTTTGATACTACTAAGAAGAAGAAGCAAGAGGTTAAAACTGAGTTCAACCAAAAGAAGAGGGAGAAGAAGGAGGAAAAGGCAAGAAAGTTTGTGGAACAGGTTTCATAAGACATCAAGGCATTAATTGATGTTATTCTGAAGAAAGGGAGAAAAAGGAAAGAGCCAGAAATATTCATTGTGCCAATTGCAACAAAATTTGGATGTGATGATGACACACCCTTAGCATTCAAGAGGGTATTGAGGAAGAAAACTGAAGAGACTAAGGTAGAAGAAAAGAAGAAATCGATTAGGAAAGTTACTATCAGGGTACCGACACATAAACGAGCACCAAAAGAAACACCTTCAACCCCATCTAATACTAGAAGAAGGAACAAGAAGGATGACACTGATCTTGCACTTGTATCTGGTAATGTAACTATTATTCTACCCAAGAAGTGTGCAGAATTAGTTGATGAAATAACTAAAGATACTATGTGAAAGAACGTATAGTTTTATTATAAGCATTTGTATAATGATGAACAGAGAGAAGTAGATGAATCATTCTTGTTGTCTTTGGATATTTATAGGAAATCCTTGTTAGAAATAGAAAACCAAATACTGACACAATCATATGACATATTAGATGCTAGAAGACTATCAACAATGGAAGAGGATAGGCATATAAAGATTCAAGAATTGTTATCTGTTTGTGTTTCTATTACTCCAAAGGAGATGGACAAGACACTTGAGGTTGCAGATAGAAATATCTTTCACAACAAACATAGAATAATAAGTCTTATGTTAGGTAGGGTTAATGAGATAGTCAAGGAGACCCACAAGGTATGGGTTAAGTTCTTTGAAGTAAATTGTGGTTTTTATACTTCACCAAAACCAAAAATAGATAATACAGATATCCCGGTTGAAGGGAAGGGTAAAGATATTGTGGGTACTTTACCCTTAATTTTGAAAAACATTAAGATATTGGATATATAGTCCCCAGTAGAGACTAATGTATAGGCAAATATTGAGATACTGACAAAATCAGATGGTATAAAGGTTACAAATGTACAAGTTACTAATGTTGAGGACAACACTCCTCTGGATCAGAATGTATAGGTTGAGGATACAGTTCCTAATGAGGAACCAACAGTAATTGAGACTACACCAAGTGGTGAAGCCACCGGTGCAAGTGAGGAAGCTATAAAAGTTAAACCATTAGAGGAGAAGAAAGGGGAATCTGACAGGGAACCGATAGTGATTCCATCATTGTTGTTAATTAACACCTCATGGGTTGAAAAGAAAAGCATAATGGAGATGAGTTCTACTGAACTTGTGATGATGGTTGCACAAAAAATGATGACAGAATGATCTATGGATAAAAGGGTTATTGATCAGTCTATCACTGTTTTGCATAGACTTGTCCCAAAGTGCAAATTTGATAATGAAGCAAGCCCATCGGACAAGCTTAACATAGCACATTTTAAAGGATTTTCAATCTCTAAAGAAAATATCAAACCGATAGGCACTGGAGAGGTTTACACAGGCAAAGAGAGCTACATTTGATCAAATGATTGAGTCTAAGAGGAAGGAGATTAATGATAAGTTAAAGTTGATAGATAACTCTGTAAGGCAGTGTACTAATATTTATAGAGTATGTTGTAATGCAGGTTTACTCATAGCTGAGATAGATAAAAGGATTAAGGATATTTAGGACAAGATTGTAGGTATAGTAAATTATTTTGATGGATCAAACTCTTTAACTACATCTATAGATGGTCAGATTTTGGTTTTAGAAGCCCAAGTTTTATCTCTTGAGAGGGAAAAAGATAAAATCATAAGGAGAGCCAGAGGTCTTAGAGGATTGGTGAGTCCTCGGTTGGATTCATTAAGTGTACATAAGGAGTGTATAGATATGGTTGGTAAGCCCACACCGACAAAGCTTAATGAGAAAGAGTCATATGCCCATATGCTAAATGGACTTGTATCTATTTTTGACACTTTCAAATCTGGTTGGGATACCTATCTAGAGCTTTTGGAGAAGGCCTATCTAGATATTTTCAAATAATTTCAGCTCTGATAAGGTATTTTGGGACGTTCATTGTATAGTCTTTCATTCTTTGTCCCATTTTTGGTATTTTTTTGTTATTTTTGGCATTAATATCAAAGAGGGAGTATAGGTGAAAAATATTCAGGACATATGGAGGTATGGAGTATTTTGTTCAGATGGATATTTGGCTCAAGGGGAGCAGGATCAGGATGAAACCGACAGATGGAAACTATGTGATCTTGAATTTCATCCTCAAAATGTTACCTGCAATAAGTTAGTTTCACAAAATACAAATGGAAATGCATACAAGAAATCCAAATTCAACCAATGAAACTACATAAAATACATACTAAAATAAAACATTATTTTACCTTCATGATTTATGTCTCATTGTGTCCTAACTCCACTGTTCCTGGTTGCAGATGGTGTGCTCTCAAACAATGCACTGTTGGCTTCCAAGATGGCATATGAAGAATGGACTGATAACTTGTAGTTAACTGATAGTATGATATGCAAAGCTACATGATTATGCTAAAATGCTATATGATAATTGTTGTTTGCTTCAAAAACTCACGGATGCATATGAGTAGCTTGCAAAATGCACTTGAAGTCTCTTGAAGTCTAACTCTCTCTCAACTGAAGCTCTTGATTTTATAGACTTTGAGAGGATAAGATGATGTGGCTCAGATCAATGGTCTTGATCAAATCTGCAGATTTGAATGGCTGTGAGAAAAGGTGAAGGTTGAGAGAAAGGGGGAAGGAGAAGACAAGTGTCACTCATCTCACCTTGACTGGGTTGTTGACTGAGGGAATCTAGGGATGGTTGAAGGAAATTTAGGCATGGTAGGACAAGTGGACTCAAATCTTTCCTAAGATGTAGGGGGTGTTGGAGAGAATATAGGAAATGGTTATGAAATGTGTGTATGTACACAATTTCATTAATTTTGGAGGTTGAAGATAAATCATGAATTAATATTAAGAAATATTAATTTCCTTAGCCACATGTTTGATGAGTTGGCAAAGGGAAGATGAAGTGGAGATTGAGGGTGAGTTGGAAAAGGGAGATTAAATAATTTTGAGAATTATTTAATATTTTGAGACTATAGGATAGGAGAATAACTATTAAATATTGGATATTTAATTGCTTGGAGGAGATAATTAAATATTAGATATTTAATTAACTTGAGGAATAGGATAATTAAATATTAGATATTTAATTAACTAGTGTAAAGCGGAAAAATTGAACCCTAGTCGTTCTCCCCTCCCCAACTCCAAGGAGAGAGAAGGGAGGTCACTAGGGTTGATGGTTTTCACTTAGGAGGGACTTTACATTCAAAAGAGGGGTTGAAACCCACAAGATCCAATCCCACACAATGCAGGATTGGATTCTAAATGAGTTTCAAGGGTTAAGACATCAAGGATACCCTCTTTTGTAAAGAAATGTAGATAGAATGATTGAACTAGGAATGTATGTAGAAGCAAGAAAGATTCGCTTATAAACAGAGATAAGGATATGGGATGAAGCTGTGGACCTGGAATTAGCAGTAAAATGTCGAGACGGTGCTGTTCTACAAATTTGAATGAAAGTTGATGGGACGATGGCGCCCGGCATGCACACGGTCCTCCAAAAAATCCGCGAAATGAAGGTGGATCTGTTCGTCTCTGCACAAGTATTCCAGATCTTCAATTATAGCCGCGTACCTGCAACCTACACACAGAAAAGAGAGGACGATTGGGGGGTTAGGGATGAGGGGTTTGCCTTTAGGTCAAACCCCGGTTTTGGAATTAACCAAGAAATGAGAATGTTGTAAATGTAAATGTTCGTAATGTAAACAAGTACTGATACCTTGTTGTAAGAATGTTTGTATTCTTACATGCGAAGGTGTAATGTATGTAGTATGTTGTATGTTGTATGTGATCTCCTCTTCAATGGTTGAATCCTTGTCTTGAATGCAACACTTAGCCTTGAATGGAGACTTAGAATACTCAATTGCTTGAAGGAATGCTTGAATGCTTGAATGTTTTAATATCGCTTCCGCCTTTTGCTCACATATGTCCTCCTTTTTCTCTCCTTTCTTTCTAGGAGAGGAAAAGTAGTTTATATACTTGTCAATTAGGGCTGATAGACTGATTTTCCCGACCTTAGGCCGACCTAGAAACAATATTTTCCAATTTGCAAACTTAAAGACCCGATGCCCAAAAGGAGACCGGGCCCAAAATAGGGCCAGGGACCAGGGCGCTGGGTGCCATGGTCCCACCTCCCAGGACAACAGGGTGCAAGGAGGGATCATGCCAAGGTGCAGAAAAATGCAGTTTTTGGTGTCACAAGCAGGTTTCGGGGTCTCCATTCAGGTTTAACGTTGCATCGCCATCATGAAGACCCAAATGCAGTCGAAATTGTAAGTGTCGCAATTTTAGGATGCTACAACTAGAAGAATAGGATAAATGAATTAATTAATAAAATATTAATTAATAGAAAGATATGAAAATGAATTAAATTAATTAATCTTTTTGAATTAATTATTTAATAGAAGAATAAATATTAAATAAATATAAAATATTTATTTAATTGCTCATAGCCAATTTTTAGGTGTATACATTTTGCCCCTCTTTGAAGCGAGGTGTGATGACGCGTTGATTCAAAGAATAATTTTATTTGATGATGATATTGGTTTGATAGGATGCCCCAGACCTTGGTTGATAAATTGTAGTACGATGATACCCCCTCAAGAGATCAATTGAGATAATTGATTGGTGAAGCAGTTGGATGATTATGAGATTGATGTCCCAATTAGAAAAGGTTTGATTCTGCAACTTTGATTGATGAAAGTGAGAGTTCTTTGATCACAATGGTTTAGATTTCTATTGATAAGATGAGATCAATAAGATCTAGATATAGTCTGGTTTCAGGAATGAAACCTCTTATATAAGACAAAGATGATCAAGAACATCTGGTTTCAGGAAAGATATATCCTGTATAAGATGTGATCACAATGTCTGGTTTTAGGAAGGATGCATCCTGTATAAGACATGATATGATAGATCAGATGTGATCGATTGATAGAATAGATTTAAGATTGATTGGATAAAGAACTAACAGTTTGTTGATATCAAGTTGCAGGATCAGTAGATATGCTGATGGTGATTTGGTTGAGGGGGTGATATAAGATTGGCGCTTGGTTGATAATATCATGAGAGAGATGAGTCATCAGTTTGATTATGTATACACTTATGATGATGCTTCAATGATTATTGGGATGGATTTAGCCTTGGATAAGATGAGCTTGTAGGATCCCATTCAAGAATGAAATGCAAGCTAAATGCAAATGAGAATGCAAATGCAATGATTTATATACAACTAAATGAGATGGATAATGATTAAAATGATTCTAAAAAAAATTAAAAAAATGAATGCACCTATAATGATTAAATGCAAATTGTTTTTGTTTGTCCAAGTATACTCAATCTTTATTTATGACCTTTGATCTGTTAATGAAATAATATGCTTATTATGCAACGAATAAATGAATGCTTATGATGCAAATGAATAATGAGCTAATGAAATGATCTAACTAAAAATTGTACTGCCATTCTTCATATGCGATCTTGTAATAGTGCTTGATTTCATCATTGAGCTTTAAAATGTTGTAAGATAATACAAGAAACTTGACATAAAGATTCAAGATGACCTAAGTATTTCTTACATGGATTTTGATATAGCAAGTTAATACAAGCAACTTGATATAATGGATCAAGTTGACCTGAGTATTGCTTGCAGAACAGACAAGGAGTATCTCCTTTCAAGCATGACTTGGAACGTCCTCCTTGATCTTTTACAGATCATATCTTGAGACAAGTTCATACCATAGTAAGAGATAAACGACATACAACAATCAAAGAAAATAATCATGCCCCATCATAGCTCCTCTAGTCATGGACATCCTTGAGTCACATAGAGTACATGATTAGCAATAAAATTGAGAAATAAACACTGAATCTTGTATGTCATTCACATGTTCTTATGGTCATTAATTGATATAATCATCTTGATGAATGATCTTTGATAATCCTTTATAGCTTGCAGGTTGATTCTTTATTTTCTAAGTTTAACGATTCAGTTGTTGATGAGATGCCTTGATTGATTTATTTCTTGTTATCTGTATCAAAATCCTAGGTGTTTTTGGTTTTTCTAAATTTTTCGAATGTTTTGGATTTTTCAAAGATTCAAAAGATCACCTTAGCAAAAGGAATTAGGATTTTGCCCCCAGTGGAAACAAAAATTTATTATGGATGTATGAATTGATCAAGATCCAAACCATGGCGGGATACAAATGCAGATTGGTTGATTTTGATAAAAATCTAAGATAGTGACTATGACAAGTATGTCAAAGATTGTTAACTATTGGTAAGCTGCATATTTCTTGCTAAATGGTTCAAAGCAATGGATGCGAAAGATGGAATGGATAAGCTAAGATAGATGGAAGTGATAGGATGGAGTGGATAGGTGTGCAAAAACAATCTCATAGATGGAGGAACCTACTTCTTAAATAGCGCCTCTTTACCAAGTTTGCACATTTTGATTTGTTTTTTATTTTTCTGATTTTCATTGTTTTATGCTTTTTTTAATTTTTTAGAGATGAAACATGTCCTACCATCAATTGATAAAGATAAGACTACCCAAAACAAAATCCAGCAGTCATACTGATCTATGTCATTGTTTTGATTTGTTCGATGATTGATAAGAATGTCTGGTTTCAAAGAGTGAGTACCTCGTGTAAGACTGATCTGTCTGGTTTCGAGTGTACATATCCTTGTATAAGACATGTTGATATTGATAGATGGATTGATTAACTAGACATGTGATCAGTTTGATTGTAGTATTTGATAAGTGCAAAAGCTAAAAATCACTTTGATGATTAGATTTAATGTGTTTGATGCACATGTATGATGAAATAAGGACTTGATTGATTGATTTGATTGATCGAATGATTGATGTTGTTGGATAGATTGATTTGATTGCTTGATTGTGTGATTGGCTTGATTGCTCGATAGATTGCTTTATTAGCTTGATTGCTTGATAGATTGCTTGATTATCTTGATTGCTTGATTAGCTTGATTGATAGAGTAGCCCTGATTAGATTGATTGATAGATTGATTGATTAGCTTGATTGATAGAGTATCCCTGATTAGCTTGATTGGTAGAGTAGCTATAATTATCTTGTTGATAGAGTAGCTCTAATTAGCTTGATTGATAGATTGCTTGATTGATTAGCTTGATTTATTGCTTGATTGATTGATTGCTTGATTTGATTGATTGATTGATGTTGATTTGATAGATTTCATTGCTTTGATTTGATTGATTGATTGATTGATGTTGATTTGATATATTTGATTGGCTCTAAGAAATCGATTTAGTTTCTGATGTAGGAGCTGAGCAAAGTTTTGAGTAAACTCAGTGATTGATAAAAAACCATGATTGATAGTTTTAAAATTATTTGATAGCTTAAGTTGCTTCAATTTGATTTGATAGATTTGATAATTGATGATTGATTCAGTTTGATTTGATAGATTTGATTGGCTCTAAGAAACCGATTTAGTTTCTAATGCAAGAGCTTAGCAGAGTTTGATTGAACTCAGTGATTGATAGAAAAGCATGAATGATAGGTTTTAAAAAATGATTTGATAGCTTAAGTTGCTTCAATTTGTTTTGATAGATTTTATAATTGATGATTGATTCAATTTAATTACAGACTTTGATAGTTTTCCTATTGTTGATTTGATGGATGGGCCATGCGCTCATGCTTTGATTTTCAATTTTGTTCTTTTTTTTGTTTTTGTTTTTGGACATTTTTTATTTTTTAACCTTTTTGGATTAGAAGAAAGATGTATTTGGTTTCCCCAATGTATAGAAAGACAATGAATGGATGAATTGTTGAGCTGAAGATGAATGGGTGAAAGATGGAGGTAGCTTATGAGGAGACACGTCAAGAGATTTTTTTTGAAATCATGTTTTTGCCCTTAGTTTTGATCAAGATCAAGGATGGAAAAGGGGATATGGATAGGAGAAACAAGATCATAGATAGTGATAGATGATGGAAGAAATGAATAGTTAGGATAGATGGTATAGATTAGCATGAATCAAAATAGTAGATAGCACTGGATGAATTTAGATAGGGTAATGGATAGTGGAGGAAGGATAATGGGAGATGTGTATGAAGAATAGAGTGGATGAAACTTTGACCCCAAGTATAGAAGTCTCCATTTGTAAAGAGGTGATATGTAAGATTGTCACAGTATTTAGCACCACCTGAATAAATGTTCCTGCACTTTTCAAAGATAGAGACCCAACACACACTTAGAACCTCTAGAAAATTCAACCAAACATATCTATAAACTAGGAAGTAGACTCAAAAGGGAAG
Organism: Cryptomeria japonica; assembly: GCF_030272615.1. Lineage (NCBI taxonomy): Eukaryota > Viridiplantae > Streptophyta > Pinopsida > Cupressales > Cupressaceae > Cryptomeria > Cryptomeria japonica. The sequence continues at coordinate 470,479,116 of NC_081411.1, read as the reverse complement.
AAGAATCCAAAATTGGATCATGGTACTTAGTCTTTGATTACCCATGTGTGTGCAATTGGGTTCATTCTAGCTCATATGATCATTGTAATCTTTATAATCCAACGTAGCTATCTACATGAGTTACCCTGACTTCAAAAGCATCCTGGATAGAGCCTCGATGCTAGAAAGAATCCATAGCTCCAATGAGGTTATCGTTGTAATATCAAAAATATTGCTCCATTGCCAGCTAGGCGTCCATAGCCCCGACGGAGTTATTTGCATTTTCCCATAGCCAAGCTTTTTGATATTTCATTTTTTTTCTTTTCTTTTATGGATATATTTTTTCTTGATAATGCTTTGGATCTTTTGATATTGTCTTTTTCTTTTCTTATTTTGATTGCATTGGCTTGTAAGTAATGAAAATTACATGGGTTTGATAATTACAATGGTGCTGAAGTAAGATTTTAGATTTTTCACTAGCCATGTCTTCGACTAAGAGATCACAATGATTTAGAGAAATTGATTAAGTTTATGAGATGTAGTAATCAGAAGATGTCGGTACCAAGATACGATAAATAGTTCTTTTTAGGATTGAGTGTGTATCCCAACCAAAAGATAATGTTAAAGAGAAACAACCTTGGATTCTTAAGTGTATCATGAATAGATATCTAGGAAATGGACTAAACATGATATTCAAGCATGGGCAAGCATGTGACAAAATGACACAAATGCCTATTTCATAGATGATGAATTTATGCAAAGGATTGAATGAAAGGGATGGAAGGATAGAAAAGATGTGTTGGATAATAGATAGAATGTTGGGAGACTTGCGTGAGGATAGATGGAAATGCATTCAAGATGAGTGTTGGTACACAACTTGAGAAGTGATAAAGATATGGAGGATAATTGAATTTTGGGACATAAGAACCCAAAATAGATGAAGGAAATGATGGAAGAATAGTTTTGAAAAGATGTTTAGATAGTTGTTTGAAAGAATTTCAAAGATGCATTCCTTGGTTGATCTTTCTTATGGATCATTTGAGGTGATGGAATGGTGGATGGGGGGAAGTAAGGACCCAAGATGGATGGAAGGGATGAAGAGTTTGAATTTGGAATGAAAGGACCTAAAATGGATTTGGAGGATGAAGAGTTTGACTTTGGAATGAAAGGACCTAAAATGGATTTGGAGGATGAAGAGTTTGACTTTGGAATGAAAGGACCTAAAATGGATTTGGAGGATGAAGAGATTGAATTTGGAAAGAAAGAACCTAAAATGGATTTGGAGGATGAAGAGTTTGACTTTGGAATGAAAGGGCCTAAAATAGATTTGGAGGATGAAGATATTTCTTGATCTTGATCTTGACTTGGAGTAGGACCATTTGAGTTTGTGCTTTGCTCTTGATTTTGAATTAGATTAATTAAGGGGATGGAAGGGATACCATGCTCTTGCTTAGGAGGTGGATGTTGAATGGGACTCTGCTCTTGAGATAAAAGGGGATCATCGTGGATGGAATACCATAATTTTAGAGGATCATCATAAGATTCTTGATTGGTAGGATCTTGATCAAAAATGGGATTAGATTGGAGAGCTATGATATCTTGATCTTGATTTAGGCTAGGAATCATTTCCTTTGAATAAGCTTCTTCTTTTTCAAGTGACAAGGGATGATCACATGAGCGATCAAAGTTTCAGTTTAGATAGGTTGATATTATTGAATTGATGGATACTTCATTTTAGATACTCAAGCTCACTAAGTTGAATAGAGGGTTTGTTCGATAGGCTCCTATGACAAAGTATGTCAAATGATATGGATAAAGTCTCTTGATATAGAAACTTGACCTGACTAAGTTGAATACCTATCTAGGTATTGTTGTCGTTGAGATAGTTGGATGATATACTCTTGATCACTTGGTTTGATCTGGTGTTTCAAATGTTGGAAAACCTTTCTATTACCCTTTTGATTAATTTTTTTTCAGCAATTTGTTGGGATTTTCGCTCACTTGTAGATGATAATCTTCTTCAATTTTTGACCATTTGGAACATGTTACAAACATAGAAGACACAATGTTTAATAAATAAAATGCACAAGCAAGTACAAATCTTATGGCAGGCTGAGACAATAGTTGTTGAATCTCACATGGAGTTTCCCCTGAGGCTATGCTTATTCAAAGAAAATATTTAGATTCTTGACCCCACTAGCTCCACCCTCAATACTCACTTCTTTGGGGTAGCCAAGCATCAGTTTCCATGAAAACTCCCCATGGAAAACTTTATATCTCTACTAGGAACCGTATGTGTGTGAGCTGCTTCAGAGGTCCGACCTCCTGCGCCAACAACTAGAAGGATTTTGGCAACTAGTACAAGTGGTTTTTAGTAAAGGCTTCTGGTCATGTGGCCATACATGCGACGCTTTCAGCTCTATAAATATAGAAGGTTCCCAGCCTATAGAGGTTATGCTCCATAGGGTTTATGGGGAAACATAGTGTCGGTATGAACTTATCAGCACATGTTGTTTGCGACTTTCATCATAAACACGATTTATTTATAGTGGATTGGAAGGACTCGGTATTAGCCCATTTCCACTTTAGGTTGTTCCCTTCTCACTGACCCCCTCAAGGAAGCTCAAGAAGGCAGGCCCTCTAAAGGATTAATTGCTTGAAAGTAAAGAAAGCGTAAAAGAGTGGGTTTGGCTTTTTGGTCACCCAATTAAGGAGAGAGCATATACCTACCACTTTCGAGACACGAAATACAAGTGTTCTTTTTAACTTTCCATAGAAATGTGATCTATTCTCTACTTGGAGATGTTGCTCCAACAAGCATGGTGTTTATTCTAGCCCTTCATAGCAAATGATTTTATAATCTAGGAATTGGAAAGCCTGGTCAACAAAATGAAAATCGTTGCAAGAAGTAACTTTCTTTGCAAGAAGTAACTTTCTTTGTAAGAATGGACAAGTTGATTGTTCTTTTTTTCACTTGCAAAATATAAGATTGATTGTGCTTTTTACCTTTGCAAGAAAATAAAAGATTGTTGTACTTTTTAGAGCCCAAAATTTGAGGTGTGAATCCTAACTTTGCAAGAAAGTAAATGTTTGATTTGTTGTTATTTTTACCTTGCAAATGTGATTATTTTTAGAGCCCAAAAACAAGTGAGGTACTTTTTAGAACACCAAATTGAAAAATGAAGTTATTTTTACCCAAAAGGAAATATGAGTTCTTTTTAACCAACTTTGAAAAAGCTAGAAAAGAAATCACTAAATCCTAACTCAACTCCTCCAAATCTGCAAGAAATTGTTAGAAACCTGCAATAAAAAAAGAACTTAGTGAAAATCCAAAACCTTAGGTGGGCTTCCACAAGCCTAATTTCAAATCGTGGTTACAAATTTTTCACTCCTAATTCTGAAATGCCTTGAAATTTGACTAAGTCTGAAATTTGGAGGATCTTCCAAAAACTAGATTTTGCATTATAACTCCTAGAGGTCTGAAACCGCTCTCAAACATCCTGACAATATATATGGAATATAACTTAAAGTATGAGAAAGAGAAAAGAGAAGAGAAAATGTCACTTATACTTAAATGTTATATTCCATATATATTACCCTTGCACAAGCCTAATTTCAAGATTTGATTAAAAAATTTACACTCTGTTTCAAATGCGCTATCTTAGAGAACATATGCGCTAAAACAATTCTCAAATGTGCTAACCCATCTATCAAATGCGCTAACCTGTGTTACAAAAGTGCCAACCTATGTTCAAAAGCGCTAACCTGTAATGCAAATGCGCTAACCTGCGATGCAAATGACCAAATTTTCAGACAAAAGCGCTAACCTACATGACATATGTGCTAACCTGAGGTGCAAATGCACTAACATGTGATGCAAATGTGCTAACATGTGATGCAAATGCGCTAACCTACATGACATATGTGCTAACCTGAGGTGCAAATGCACTAACATGTGATGCAAATGTGCTAACATGTGATGCAAATGCGCTAACCTGTCGAACAAAAGCATTGTCAGAATTCACACGTGTGAATCTGCATTACAAATGCATTAATTTTATTTTTGCGAGATTTTTAAAGGTATATGTGAGGTCTAGCCCCACGGTGGGCACCAAAATGTGTGATCTTGAATTTCATCCTCAGAATGTTACCTACAATAAGTTAGTTTCACAAAATACAAATGGAAATGCATACAAGAAATCCAAACTCAACCAATGAAACTACATGAAATACATACTAAAATAAAACATTATTTTACCTTCATGATTTATGTCTCATTGTGTCCTAACTCCACTATTCCTGGTTGCAGATGGTGTGCTCTCAAACAATGCACTATTGGCTTCCAAGATGGCATATGAAGAATGGAATGATAACTTGTAGTTAATTGATAGTATGATATGCAAAGGTGCATGATTATGCTAAAATGCTATATGATAATTTCTATTTGCTTCAAAAACTCACGGATGCATATGATTAGCTTGAAAAATGTACTTGAAGTCTCTTGAAGTCTAACTCTCTCTCAACTGAAGCTCTTGATTTTATAGACTTTGAGAGGATAAGATGATGTGGCTCAGATCAACGGTCTTGATCAAATCTATAGATTTGAATGGCTGTGAGCAAAGGTGAAGGTTGAGAGAAAGGGGGAAGGAGAAAACAAGTGTCACTCATCTCACCTTGACTGGGTTGCTGACTGAGGGAATCTAGGGATGGTTGGAGGAAATTTAGGCATGGTAGGACAAGTGGACTCAAGTCTTTCCTAAGATGTAGGGGGTGCTGGAGAGAATATAGTAAATGGTTATGAAATGTGTGTACGTACACAATTTCATTAATTTTGGAGGTTGAAGATAAATCATGAATTAATATTAAGAAATATTAATTTCCTTAGCCACATGTTTGATGAGTTGGCAAAGGGAAGATGAAGTGGAGATTGAGGGTGAGTTGGAAAAGGGAGATTAAATAATTTTGAGAATTATTTAATATTTTGAGACTATAGGATAGGAGAATAACTATTAAATATTGGATATTTAATTGCTTGGAGGGGATAATTAAATATTAGATATTTAATTAACTTGAGGAATAGGATAATTAAATATTAGATATTTAATTAATTAGAAGAATAGGATAAATGAATTAATTAATAAAATATTAATTAATAGAAAGATATGAAAATGAATTAAATTAATTAATCTTTTTGAATTAATTATTTAATAGAAGAATAAATATTAAATAAATATAAAATATTTATTTAATTGCTCATAGCCAATTTTTAGGTGTATACAGAAACCATGATCATTTTTCACATGAGTGTTGCCATCAATGCCAAAGGGGGACATTGTTGGCAATTGACACTCAGTTTTGTTGGTTTCAATATGTTGTCATTGATGGCAACATGGCAACATGTTTTGGCTTCATATTTTGGTTTAGTTGTGTACCGATAGACACTTCATTGGCACTGACACTGACACTGGTAGGTTGGAAGGAATTCTTTGGGTACCGACATTGTAGGCCGACATGGTTCACATTCAAGTTATCGGTATTGGAGGCCGACATCATTTGGGAGATCCAACATCGGCAATTGTTTTTGATATTCATGTGTTTATGTTATTGAGTTGACATGTATATTCATATTGTAATTATCTTTGTAAGCTGACATAAGGCATGATGGATTGTAAAGAGGTATATAAGTCAGTTGATTAGATCATTTTGTAGTATGTGTGTGTATAGGAAAGGATATGGATATGCAAGGTTATGGAATGGAGATGTAAAATATATAAGAGAGATCATGTATGTGAGGATATTTATGTAAGAGGGTATTTCAGTAAAGGTTTAGGGTTTCAGACTGGAACAAACAAAGCTTAACCAAAATTGTATTCAGACATAGAAGATGCTATCATTGTAGTTCAATTATTTCTCAAAATTATAGTCGGGATTTGTATGTAGTCAGTGAGGCTCCTTTTGTGATTGAGTAGTGTGCTCTAGGCTGTAAGGCTTTCTGTAAGTGTAGGCCCCTATATTTTGTAATATCTCTTCATATGGCCAGTGGATTGATATTGTGGGTCACAAATCCCACCATGGTTTTTCCCCTTTGAGGTTTTCCACGTATAGTTTTGTGTGTTATGATATTCATTTGTGTGATTGGCTTATTGGTTTCTTTACTTCTTTCAATTTTATATGTACCGGTATACCAGTTGGTGAATGCATGTTTTAATAAGGTTAAAATTGATCATTCTGGTAGAACACTGATTCACCCCCCCCCCCCTCTCAGTGTTCTTGGATTCCAATAGTTAAATCATTAAAATTAGAGATCAACAAAAAAAATGGTGATTTTTTTATTGGCATGCTTTACAAGGCATGAAAATTCATATGGTTGTACCACCTACGCTTGTGTCAGTACCTACATCAAAATGTTTTTTCAAAAAAAATAGGTTTAAAAAAAAATTGAAATTGTTTTGCTAATTTTTTCATAGAAATTTATGAAAAACTTATTTTAAAAAAGGTGTTAAATTTTCTATTTGTTTCAAAAAGAAGGTACCATTTTCTCCAACAAGTACTAACATCAGCATACCAGCCATACAAGAGGTCAACCTACAAAGGATGTTCTATGGAAATATTCCATTCCTTTTTCCCATGCAATTAGTTTTAAAAAATTTAATTAAAGGGAAGAATATTATTTCCTAAAGGCATATTTTAGGAAATTTTTATGTAAAAGACAAGCATATAATTTTTGGAGGAATATTGCCTATTGACATCAACACCCTGTGGGCCCCCATATGGCTAGGAGCTAATTTTTTTGCCCCCAATTATCTTTGCACACACTTTTGGAGCACTTTCAATAAATCAAGTATAATTTTTACATATGAACTTTGATTTTTGACTTCCATATATCGTTGGAAAGATGATTCAGAGGGCTATTTTAATCTGGTAGTAGTTTTGTCAAATTATACTATAGGCCTCCAAAGTCAAACTTCTTTTTTTCCTCCAAAGATGATTCATAGGGATATTTTAATCTGGTAGTTTTTTTGCACTTCCAAGAGATTTTGTGACTTTCGGTAGTTGCTTATTGGTCTAGGGTTGTCATTGATGGAAACTCTTCTTGGTGATTCGATTCGAAAATGATGATTAATCTTATCCAGAAGGAGTTAACCAGTAGGTTAACCGGTTAAAAAGGGCTATCTCAGTAATGTTTTGGTCCGGAATGAATTTCCATGATTGCGGTGATTTTGGTGGTTGATCTCATGTTTTTAGTGAATGGGAAGATCCTTAGGAAGTGTGTGATCATACTTTTTTGGTCTAGTGCTATGTTTTGTTCAAGATTGATGCTGACTTGGAGCTACACGTTACACTTCTTGAAGTTGACTTGAAGGAGATTATTTTTGTTAAGACCGGATATATAAGATTGATTTGGCGAAGATTTGTTTTTGGTGTAATACTATTGTGGTGATCCGTTTTGGTGCGATTCAGTGCAATTTATTGTGCGCATTTGGTTTATAGATAATTTAGTAGGTGACTGAGATAGAAATAGAAATAGAGTATTTGTAGAGTGAGTATAGTCTGAGATCTAGTGCTTAACCAAAACTCATTCTTGCATTGTCAAATGCTACCTCAGAGTTCATTTCATTGTGTTTTCTTATTGTAATCAAATTGTAAGCCAGTGAGACTTCCCTAAAGGTTGTAGCCTTCTGGGTCATTGTAATTGAGTAGTGAGATCTAGGCAGTGAGCCTGAATGCAAGTGCATTCCCCATCTATGTAATATTTATGTACTCTTGGCCATAGTATATGAATATTGTGGGTTCTAGCCCCACCGTGGTTTTTCCCTTTTTGGGTTTCCACGTAAAAATTAGTGTTGTGGATCTGTGGATTATTTATTGCATGTTTTATGTTCTTTTATGTTATGCATTGCTAACCGGTTGATAAAGAATAAGTTTGTGGATTTTATTTCTGGTAGATCATTGATTCACCCGCCTTTCAGTGATCTCTGATTCTGAGAATTGGTATTAGAGCCTAGTTCCTCTAAGAAAGATTAATCGATTGAGGAATATCCGGGAGATTGATTCAATTGATTTTGGTTTTGAGAGACAACTCAATGTGGCACTTGAGAATCTTGATGCAGGTAGAAATGAGATCTGTTCCCTGAAGAAGAACTTGAATTTTGTTGATGAATTTAGTAGTGAGCTGAAGGATCAAGCAAGTGTCTTTAGAGAGAAGAGGAAGGAATTGATGGACAAGTTGAAGGAGAAAGAAGATTAGATCATGGAATATCAGGACAAAGTTGATGGAGTTAACAAGCTTGAGAGAGAAAATGCTACCTTGAAGAGTGAGATGCAATCCATTGTGATGAGGCTGACCAGGGAAATTGAGGACCGAAAGAAGAATAAAGAGAATCTGGTACAATCATTGAAGGAAAGAGCTGATGAATGCTTCAAGCTTACCTATGAGAATTATCAGTTGAAGCTTGATTTGATACAATCAAGGAATAATGGTCAAGAACTTGAAAGACAAATTGCTACATTGAGAGATGAACTTTCTACTGCCAATGAGTACAAAGAAAAATTCAAAGCTAGTTTAGAAAGGCTTGATGAGATGTTGGAAAGTCAAAGACATGGAAAGGACATGCAAGGTTTAGGATTTGAGAAAGGTGAATCCTCTAGATTTGGACAAGGAAATGCAAAACCTGATCTGAAGAAGAGAAAGAATCCTCGGGTAAGACAACCTAATGCTCATAAATCCAATGGTAGATGTTTTACTTGCAATAAGTTTGGTTATATGGCAAGTCAATGCAGGTGTAGGTGAATAATGGAATGATGAACAGTAACAATATGATGAATAATACCTTTACTAGTCAGTGTTTCATATGCAATTACTTTGGACACAAGTCAAATATGTGTAGAGCAGTAATGAATAACTTTCAAAATAAAATATGTTATACTTGTGGAATATTTGGACATATCTCTAATTTGTGCAGGACAAGACCAAATTAGATGAACTTTAGACCTATGCAAAATTTTGTTGTTTGCAGGACACACAACAAAATCGGTCACATTGCGAAGTACTACAAAAGCAAAAACATTGCTTTGGTAGACAAGAACAAATCAAATGAAAATGGAAAGGAAAAGGTAGATGAGATCAAAGATTAGCATAAGAATATGTAGGTAAAGAAGGATGAATCTAAGGTAGATAATAGATATGTACCTGAATCCAGTGCAGAACCATCATCCGATAACTAGAGATTTTGGCCTTAGGGGGAGGAAAACACATGCAAATATTGCAATACCACTTGATGATATCTATAGTCGATGGATTATAGATGGCAAGAATCAAATTTTAGTTGATATCCAAGATTTAGATGGCTGAATTCAGCATCCAGTAGTTGCACAGGGCATCCAATTGGATATCTGAGGTGCATTTATTTCAAAGTAAATTTAGGATTTGTAAAGTTAAAATGGAAAATATGGGAGTTATTATTCACTTTGTGAATAGTGTTTTTGAGCTATAGAACAAGGTGATTAAGGCTTCCAAGCGATCAGTGAGCTAAAATAAATTCGGTGAGTGATCTAGGGCATCTAATAGTCAGTTGAGGTATTTTCCGAAGAGAATTTCTAAGTTTGGATTTTTGTAAATTTGAAATGGCATCCTCATCCTCCATTGCTACTCCATTGGTTGTTGAGGTTAAGGATAAACCTCGTCCTATATTCAAGAAGCACCCCTACAAATCCATGGAGGTTGACCTGGTTGGAGGATTCTCTTCCATTCCACACAGAGTATGATGTATGAGCCTATATTCACTACGAAATCAAGGAAACTAACAATGAAGACATTTTGGACCTTTATACCAATAGCATCATGGATGAAATCGACAACCCAAAGCCAAAATTTGTGCAGTTGCAAAGAAAGGGTTTCACTCAATTTGTGAACTTTCCGTCATTCGATGAAAATAAATGGGTGAGGTATGTATTGAGCAGAATTCATGCATAATTTATATGGCTAGACCAACCTTATTAAATCACTTCAGAAGAAATTAGGGTGGTAACTTGTTTGAATTAAACCAGTGACAAGCCAGGGCTATGCAAATTCACAAAACCTACCGACAATAAGCTAGCCAGTGCAAAGTTTGATGGATGCTCAATGAAGATCAACACAATCAAGGAAGATGATGTTAAGTTTGTTGCAATAGTAATTGGTTACAAAGTATATCAATCTAATCGACTGAATTTTGTATTAGACATTGCCATCCATGTGGCCTACCAGATGGTTAAGGAAGATGCTCATTATGATCTGTGTGGTGTTTTGTTGGAGGAATTGAAGATAAATTTGAAGAAAATTAAGCAAAATTAAAAGCATGTCTTCAAATTTGGTTCCTTGGTTATCTGTCTAGAACTTTACTTCATGAATCAGATCCCCAAAACTAGTAGTGTAGTGAGCATTTAATAGACTAGTGGCCCAACAGATAAATCAGGGTCTTGACATACTTGGCAATAAAGACAATAAAAATGTTGCATTGTAGGAATTCTTCAAGACCTTTCAAGACAAGATGAAACAGAGGGTCTCAATCCTCAAGGAAATTGTGAAGAAATATGAGGGGACAATTTGCTTTTTGGTAAACAAAGATGAATGTCTCATCGAAGTGGTCCAGTCTCGGATGGTGTGGATAATGCCTATGGGCTATGAGGTTGATGCAGGGACTTTTGACACTTATGCATAACACCTGCTTAATGCTTTGGTGGATACTAAAGAAGAAAGGTTTGAAACTTGCAAGGACAAATCAATGGAGCTGCACACCAAGTTTACTGAACCGACTAGGAAAAGAAAAGTAGATAAGATACTAGAGGAAATCTGTGTTGAGAAAGGTCACCCTCGAGAAAAAGTTAGATTTGCAAGGGATGTAGTTGAAAAGGTGAAGAAACAAAAGATTGTACCCATTCAAGTCAAAGTGAAGGTGACAGGGTCTTCTCCTACTCCGTTGAAGACACCTCCAGCTAAATCAAAACCCTCTGGTTCATCTGCAAAGGGGAAAGATGTTCTGAGGAAGAAGAAGAAACCCTAAAGGGAGTATGTGGTAGTTTCTTTGGTGGCATTTGAAACGGAGTTAGATGTAGAAATTCCCAAGGTGCCAAAGAAAGGAGAGTTTGCAAGAGTAATCCAGAAACCTTAATCTGGTGCTAAGAAGAAAGGGTTGAAGGAGAAGAAGGCAAAGTCCGATCCTATACCGGTAAGCAAGCTTAAGCAAGGAAAGAAGATAAAATCTGACTTGGATGAGGCAATAGAATTCAGTAAGATGAAGACCACCCAAACAAAATATCATATTATTCCTCCTTTTTCTACTCAAGAGTTAATTTATGAAATTATTAAAGATGGAAATTTGAAGAACATTTTTGTATATTATGAAAATATGGATGATAAGGATAAGAGCCAGGTTGAGGAAGTTGTAATTTTATACATGGATGTATTTAGTAAAGAATTGATTGAATTAGAAAAAAATATATTCCAAAAGATTTGTACATTTTAATTGATGCTAGAAGAAAATATGCTAGTCAAATGGATAGAGAAATAAAGGAGAGTGAACTAGTCAATCAGTGCACCAGTATCACTATTGAGGAAATTGATAGATTAATTTTGCTAGCAAATATAAAGTAATTTGGGAGCAAGCCCAGACTCAACAACCTGATGGTTGGCAGAGTAGGGGAAATAAGGAGAGAATCTAGTGCAATCTAGAAGAAGTTTCTCACTGAAAACCAACTTGTAGAAATTGTTTCACAAGATGAAGCCACTCAGTCAGAGAATCCTCTAGTAAATTATGTAAATAAGGAGGAGGACACTTAGAATGTTGCAAAGCATCAAATTTTGGATTTTTTAGAGGTTGAGCCTGTTAAGGAGAATGTTAAATCAGCAGAGGAAAAGGATGGTGCACCAAGTAGTGACACTGATGCACAGGAGGCACCCAAAGAAGACAAAACTAGACCGGTTGAGTCTGAGAAAAAGGTAGAAGAAAAATAGGAGGAACCGAATAAAAGGAAAGGTAAGGTAATAGAAACTCTGATCCTTATGGCAATTGACAAATAAAAAATACAAAGCCAAGGGAGCTTTCCACAAATTAATATCTATTTTGACAAACCATTCAATCAGATGTCTCTGACAGAAAGGATGATTGTTGTTGCTTCTCTCCAAGCACAAGCTAGTCAAGAGTTAGCACAATCTGAATCTAAAGAGAAGAGACTCATTGAGAAAACAGTTTTAGTTTTGGAACAGGTGGTACCTGAACTTCAACTAGATGCTAATGCCAGTTCATCTAGTAATTTTAAGAACTTGATAGATCATATATCCACTCAGTTTGATTCTTTGACCAAGGCATCAACCTTACAGGCTATAGAGAAATTTAAAGATGTCAAAGTTCAAACATTTTTACAAATGATCAGCAATGATAAGGCCCAGCTTGAAAAGGAATTAAAACTAATTGATGAGGCCTTAGCAGAATGCAGTAAAATTTATAAGTCCTATCTATTTTTGATAAATTTTACTACTGACATAGACAAGCAAATAGATAATTGTAGAGGTTAGTTAGCTCAGATTTCTCAGGCTTATGATCCTACGGCTAACTTAACCAATAGTATTGAAGGCCAAATTTTGACTACTATGGAGCAGATCAGGAATTTTGAGAAGGAGAAGGAGAGAATGGTTAGGCAGACAAGTGAACTTCGAAATCTAATTGGTCCCTGATTAGACACCTTAGTATACCATAAGATGGACTATATTCAAAACATGTCTCAGGAGACTCCAACTGAAATTGCAGCTATAGAACTTCATACTTATGTTTTGAATGGTTTTTTTCAATTTTGGAGAAGTTGTGGGTAGGATGGAACACCTATCTTGGGTTCCTTAAGATGGCATATGTAGATATAATCAAACATGTATAGATTTGATCATTCTATGTGTATATATGTACAAAATATTTTGTTGTACACCCTATATTTGGCATTGATGCTAAAGGGGAGAGACGAGGTGAAAAATGTTCAAACTGATTGTGTATGGAGTGTATAGTTCGGTGATGCATATTTTTTGGTTATTGATCTTAGGGGGATCCTTAGAATTCTTTATTCTTGATCCAGTGTACAAGTTTCATAGGTTTCTACACTTAGTCATTTTTCACGAGTGTTGCCATCAATGACAAAGGGGGAGATTATTGGCAATTGACACTCATCTAGTGACATCCAGTAGTTTCTTATTGGTCCAAGGTTGTCATTAATGATAACTCTTCTTTGTGATTTGATCTGGTGATCATGATTCATCTTATCCAGAAGCAGGAGTTAACCGGTAAAACAAGACTATCTTGGTAATGTTTTGGTCCAGAATGACTTCTAATGATTACGGTGGTTCTGGTAGTTGATCTCATGTTTTTGCTGAATGGGAAGATCCTTAGGAAGTGTGCTATCATACTCTTTTGGTCTAGACCTTTGTTTTGTTTGAGATTGAAGCCAACTTGGAGCTACACCTTATACTTCTTGAAGCCAACTCAAAGGAGATTATTTTTGTTAAGACTAGATATAAGATTGATTTGGTGATTGGCTTTCGGTATAATACTATTGTGGTGATCTATTTTGGTATGATTGAGTGCAGTTATCATGCGCATTTGGTTTACAGATAATTTGGTATTTGACTGAGATAGAAACAAAGCATTTATAGAGCAAGTACAATTAGAGTTCTAATGCTTAACCAAAACTCATTCTTGCATTGTCAAATGCTATCTTAGAGTTCATTTCATTGTATTTTCTCATTATAATCAAACTATAAGTCAGTGAAACTTCCCTGAAGGTTGTAGCCTTCTAGGTCATTGTAATTCAGCAGTGAGCTCTAGGCAGTGAGCCTGAATGCAAGTGCATTCCCCATATATGTATTATTTATGTACTCTTAGCCATAGTATATGAATATTGTGGGTTCCACCTATTGGCATATGGACACTCCAATGAGACATTGTATGTGATTGAAGGTTTTGTCATTGATGACAACCTTGCAATCCTATGGCATCGACAAGACATCATACCGGCAAAGCATTACACAGGCAAGATAGTGCACCGGCATCAACAGATCACTCTACACCGGCACCGACACCAGCACAGAAGAAAAGATGTATACCGGCATAGAGGCTGATAGGATTTTTGTTATGTAATAATTTGTTTATTATTGTAAGCTGACTTGGAAAATTGTAAAATGACTCTTGTATATAAAGGAGATCATTGTAGACATTTAGAGAGGTAATGTAGTGAGCATAAAGAAATTATTAGGCAGACCTAATGTGCGAATTATAGGTCAAGGGTATATGTAAAGAATAGAGAAAGAACCAGTACTGAATCTGGCATTGGAGATGCTATTGTAAAGCAGTACAAGTCATTGGATTAGTATAATCCTTATTGTAAGTCAGTGTGACTTCTCATTGAGCAGTGAGCTCTAGGCAGTTGGCCTTCCTGCATGTGTAGGCCCCTATTGTAAGTAATATTCTCTTATTGGCCAGTGAGTGAATATTGTGGGTCACAAATCCCACTGAGGTTTTTCCCACATCGGGTTTCCTCATCAAACATATTGTGTTATGGTGTTCTTTTCATGTGGATGTTTCTGATTCTGTTTATTGCATTAATTCTTGCATATTGGTAAACTATTATTTTATGTTCTGCATGTTTTAACTTAAGAAATACTTATCACCGGTTAGATACTAATTCACCCCCCCTCTCAGTATCTATGGGAATCCTAACAATTGGTATCAGAGCTTGGTCCTCTATTTTCAAAAGCCTAACAACTTAAGGAAGATCTTGACACCAGTAAAGATGGAAAATATGATGAAACAACTTGAAGGAGCTCTTATGGACTATGATGTAGAGAAGCTGAAAAACATCAAATTAGAAGATGATTTAAGAGCAGCTCAGGATATCATTTAGGCACTTCAAGAAAATCTTACTGTTGCAAGAGATAAGAGAAGAGAACTTTGTGAAAAATTACAAAATGAGAATGATGAAAAGGAATCACTTAATGATATGATAAGCAAGCTGAAACAAGAGATCATGACAACAAAAAATGAAATGCAGGATATGACTATGAGATTTTGCAAAGAGATTGAGGACAGAAAGAAGAATGAAGAAGAATTGACCAGAAGACTAAGTGATGCAGCAAATGAGAACACAAGACTTAGCTATGAAAATGACATGTTGAAGACAGATCTGATGCATACTCGGAATAACTCAAATGAACTGATGAGACAAAAAGAAATCTTGGAAAGGGAACTGGAAACTGCAAATCAACATAAAGAAAAATTCAAGAAAAGCTCAGAGGAACTTGGTACCTTACTAAAGAATCAAAAACCTAAAGGTGACACTTCTGGAAATGGCTTTGAAGTTGGTGAAAGCTCTGGTACTGCAAATACTCAGGATCACAGCAAACCGGTAAGACAACCTAATACTTATAAATTCAATGGAAAATGCTTTAACTATAATAAGTATGGTCATAGAGAAAATGAATGTAGATCTAGGAATTATCAGAGTATCAATACATCCACCGGTCAATGTTCAAAATGCAACAAAATTGGTCTTAACTCTGAAAACTGCAGAATGAATGTGAGATGTTATGTTTGTGGAAGATTTGGACATTTATCAAATCAATGTAGAACACAAACTGGCATAGGTTATGGGAAAGCTATTTAGAAAAATAATTTAACTTGTTATGCATGTAACAAGATTGGGCATATTGCTAAATTTTGTAGAAGTAAAAGTACACCGGTAGACAACAAAAGTGCTAGTTTGAAAGGTAAAGAAAAGGTTGAAGAAGTTAAGCAAGAATTCTCAAAGCAATGGATTAGAAAAGCTGATCTAAATATTGGGAATACTTCTCCACCAGTAGAACCAACAAATGCTTCACCGATAGGACAGAGTGATGCTTCACCAGTAGGATAGAGTAGTGCTCCACTGGCAAGAAGTTCTTCATCTAATTAAAGAAAATTTCCTTGAGGGTTTGGCAATCTAATGACACATGTGCTATTATTCCCTCAGTTAGAGATAAGAAGTTGAAAATTACTTATTACCGACAAACAATGTTAAGTGAATACTTAACCAACATGCAATTAATGTGGTAGATGGCAAAAAGACATTATAAAATAAGGTTTTGGCTCCATTTCACTTCACCATGATTTCAAACTTTCAAAGAGCGCAAAGATTACAAGCTAATGCATTTCGAGCAAGAAACAAGTACTCCAAGCAATCATCCATCCAAGACAGAAAAAGGTATTTAATCATGGCATCCACCTCTACAATTGAATACATAGCAAACCCTACTATTGTGGAAGTAATTAAAAGACCTAGGCCCATATTTCAGTTAGTCCCTGAGATAGCAAAGAAGGATGAAACCTTAGGTGCATTTTCTCAAATCCCTAAAGGTGTTGTATATGCTGAAGACCCTAGAATGTACATCCACTACAACATTGAAGAGTTAGGAGACAAGGAAATCAAAACCATGTATAAAACCAAGATATGTGATGATACCGACAATGTTAAAGCTGAACACAAGGTTATTGAAACCCTAGGATTCACAGAAATCCTTAGCATTCCTGAATTTCCTAAGGATGTGATTAGGATAGTGTTAAGCAAAGTTCATGGAGAATTTTTCTGGTTAGATACAATTCATAAGATCACCAAGGAAGCGGTAAAAGCCATCATAGGGTTACCAACCACCGGTAAAAGACCAGACAAAAACAAGAAAGTTTCCAATGACCTAGTAATACACCTAATAGGTGCAACATTCGATAAGAGATCTCTAAGGGTTAATGATGTAAAAGATATCAATGTGAGATTCATAAGTATGATATTAGGTTACAAAGCCACTCATGCTAATAGACTTAACTCAATTTCAAGTTTATGCATTAAGAGTGCTTATGATATGGTGATAGACAATGGAAAAATTGACATCTATGAATGGTTAAAAGATGAACTGATAGACAACCTTGGAAAGATAAAGAAGGATAAGAAAGGAACTTTCAGATTTGGAAATCTATTAGTATGCCTAATGCTTCACATAACAAAATAAGTTCTCGGTATAGGATATAAAGAACTAGGATATGACATACCAGTAGGAAAACAATTGACAAAACTGTTTAATACTATGGGTGAGAACAAGGAAAACAACATTCATGACTTTTTCCAAGCATTGAAGACAAAAATGAAGAAAAGAATAAGGTTATCTTAGAAAATAGTAGACAAATACAAAGATGATATATGCTTTGTTATTAAGAAAGATGAAATATGGATGGAAGCAGTCATCCCAAGGACAATTTGGGTAATCGAGATGGGCTATGAGACAGATGATCACATAGTTGATACTTATGCTAAAGCACTTCTGGAAGCCCCCAAAGAACCTAAGGAAGAAGTATTTGGTAGTGCTGAGACTATAGAAAGCCAAAAACAGTCTAAGAAAAGAGTGAAGAAGGTAGAGGCATTTGTGAGGAAAGGATCCAGACAAGCAAAGGCCATTAAGGAAGATGTATTAAAGAAAACTGGCATAATAGAAGATGAGTTGGCAGCTCCACAACCTGAAGCTCATCTATCATGGATAGGTACTTCTTCAGAAGGTGACATGCCAGCAAATTTTAAAAGAGTTGTTAGGAAAAGAGATCCCTCACCGGCAACCACTCCTTCACCTAGAAGGACAAGGCAGAAGCAACAAATAGTGAGATCTCCAGTTAGAAAGGTCACACCTAAGAAGAAGCTAACCCCTAAGAAAAAGAAAAAGACAAAAACTGATTTGGCACCTCTAGACATATTGTTAAATGAAATCACAGAGGAAGGAAAATTGAAAAACATAGAGAAAATTTATGACACTCTATCTACTGATGAGAAAGGGCAAGTTGAGGAAAGTGTAATATTGCATATGGACATGTACAAAAAGTTTTTGATGGAAGTAGTCAATGAAATTCCTGATGATTTGTACAAAAGACTTGAGGCCAGAAGGCAAGTAGTGATTGAATTAGATAAGAAAATAAAAATAGAAAAACTACTTGTTGTGTATTTGGTAAACTCTCCCAAAGGAATTGATAATTTGATTGCTCAGGCAAACTGAACAGTATTCTCCACTGCACACCAGCATATTTCACTGATGGCAGGAAGAGTTACTAAAGTAACAAAGGAAACAGAAGATGGTTGGGATATATTCCTTGTTGAAAAGGAAAACAAGAAGAATACAAGAACCCTAAGCCTATTAAAGTATATCAGAAGGATAGGGACAAAGGGAAAGGCAAAGTTGGTGGACCTCCAAGCATAAAGGTTAAAGACAACCTACCCCCACCTGTGAAAACTACAACCACTGAAGACCAACCGACAGCAAAAAGTATGGATGTAGAGGATAGCAATCCTAATCCTGAAGTCCTATACACTGTAAATGTTGATACCCAAAAGATCAACATAATAGTTGATAAAGATACAACTGACAAGTCATATATGGCTAATGAGCCTTCGATAACAAGAGATACAGAGAAACCGGCAGAGGATATAGGGAAAAAGATAGAATCTGAGGCACATACAAAGAAATCAACAGAGCTAAAGGCTCCAGAACAGGTTCACAAGGAAACAGTGCCACTAGTAAGCAGTGAAGCAGGGAAACCAGTGCTAAAAGAAATGCAAACACAAACTGACCTGCTAGAGGTCAATACAAGCATGGTTATTTCCACTAGCACTCAAACTCTTGGATCATCATCAACATTCAAGTCAACTAATGTGACTGAGGTATTATTAGATTCTATAAAGAAAATAATTGACTGCAGTTCACAAGCTTAGAAAGCAATAGATGATTCAATACCATTTTTGAAGTTAATTGCTCCTAAATGTAATATAGATAATAAAGATTCTTTAGGACAATTGGACACATTATTTAAATATATTTATGGAAATATTGAGAAAATAAAGGAAGAATCAGTAAAGGACAAGGTAGAAAAAGAGAAACATAAATTCTTTGATGAAGAAATAAAGAAGTGTAATAGAGACTTTGACACACTTCTACCGGAACTATGTAGTTTGTTGAAAGAGTATAAAAATCTATATAAAGACACATGTAAAACAAACTTTTTGATTGTAGATATTGACAAGAAAATAAGCAAGACATAGGATGAGATAAATAAGCTTGCAGACAATTTTGTCAACTCACCGGATTCATTATCAGTCTTTGAAGAGAAGTTAGCAAATTTTGAGGAAGAATTGCTCAAACTAGAAAGAGAGAAAGAAAGAATAATAAACAAAGAAAAACACTTGAGATATAAACTGAGTCCAAGATTGGACTATTTAGCATCTTTGCGGAAGGAAATCTCAGAGGCATTAGCATAGGGAAGCAAAACACCGGCAGAGCATTTGCAGCATCTCACCGGTACTATAAAAAGGACTAAAACAACAATAAAAGATAGTAAAAATTTATGGATAGTATAAACATAATTTTGGGCGATCTTTTTTAGATAATAACTACCCAACTATAGGGTTGAGGATATGGATAGATGTAACTACAAACTCTACTAACATCTTGACAACCTTTGTCATTGATGTCAAAGGGGGAGTAGTAGGATGAGAAAGTTCAAAGACAGGAATCATATGCTCAGGGGGAGCACTCATATTTTTGGTAAATTTTTGGACTACACATTTTTGGACACTTTTTGAAATTTCTCATGAGTGTTGCCATCAATGCTAAAGGGGGAGATTGTTGGCATATGGACACTCCAATGAGACATTGTATGTGATTGAAGGTTTTGTCATTGATGGCAACCTTGCAATCCTATGGCACCGGCAAGACATCATACCGGCAAAGCATTATACAGGCAAGACAGTGCACCGGCATCAACAGATCACTCTACACCGGCACAGACACCGGCTCAGAAGAAAAGATGTATACCGGCATAGAGGCCGACAGGATTTTTGTTATGTAATAATTTGTTTATTATTGTAAGCCGACTTGGCAAATTGTAAAATGACTCTTGTATATAAAGGAGATCATTGTAGACATTTAGAGAGGTAATGTAGTGAGCATAAAGAAATTATTAGGTAGACCTAATGTGAGAATTATAGGTCAAGGGTATATGTAAAGAACAGAGCAAGAACCTGTACTGAATCTGGCATTGGAAATGCTATTGTAAAGTAGTACAAGTCATTGGATTAGTATAATCCTTATTGTAAGTCAGTGTGACTTCTCATTGAGCAGTGAGCTCTAGGCAGTTGGCCTTCCTGCATGTGCAAGCCCCTATTGTAAGTAATATTCTCTTATTGGCTAGTGAGTGAATATTGTGGGTCACAAATCCCACCGAGGTTTTTCCCACACTGGGTTTCCTCATCAAACATCTTGTGTTATGGTGTTCTTTTCATGTGGATGTTTTTTATTCTGTTTATTGCATTAATTCTTGCATACCGGTATATTGTTATTTTATGTTCTGCATCTTTTAACTTAAGAAATACTTATCACCGATTAGATACTGATTCACCCCCCCCTCTCAGTATCTGTGGGAATCCTAACACCAGCCCCACCATGGTTTTTCCCTTTCTGATTTTCCACGTAAAAATTCTAGTGTTGTGGATTTATGGTTTATTTATTGCATGTTTATGTTCTTTTCTGTTATGCATTGCTAACCGGTGGATAAACAATAAGCTTATAGATTTGCTTTTTGGTAGATCATTGATTCACCCCCCCTCTTAGTGATCTTTGATTCTAACACCTGGGTCTTCTTCTTTATGTCACATTAGAGAGTCATGTTCCACTTAATTTTAACTATTAGGAACATGTGGCATTGGTCGCAACATCGTGACCTGATATTTTCTTACATCATCAATCCTTGCGACCCTATGCTTTGTTCATTTCTTGTAGCTTTGTGGGCCCCAACACAACACGTGGTAGTTGGTCACTTAATTGCAAGCCTTTCTTGATGTCATCACCTCTCCATGCAATGGTGCAATTTAAGTGACACATGGCCTTCTCTTGCTACTTCACATGATAACTTTCCATTGTTATCTTCAAGCCACAAGGTTGTGGTGTAGCAACTTCTGTGACCATTCATGATTAGATCTCGCAATTCATATTGATGGTTATCCCTAACCGCTATGATCATGCACCTAACGGTCCATCACAACATCATAGTCTTCCCCGATGGTCTATCTTGGCCACTGCAAACATGCACCCAGACACTTCATGGTCCATCGCAACATCACAGTCTTCCTCAGCCGTCTGTCTTGACAATTGCGAACTTGCACCTAACACTTTACGACACCTTGATGCCCACTCCAAGTCAAGTGGTAAAAAGCATGTGTTCCATTTCTCACTTAAACCACACTCATTGGTCTCTATAAGAACTTGATAACACCACCATATTGTTAATGTGGGATAATTGGTCAAAACCATTACACACATAGTTTTGCACAATCTATTGATTATACTTGAAGGTGCACATCATCTCTATGTCAGTCAACCTCTCAAAGAATTCTTTGTTTCTCTTTGTTATGTCGACCCATCTAAGTACGGATTCCTTTCTTCAGTACATATCCTCTTAAAATTGATGATAATATTACTAGATGGAAATCAACAATCTCCCCCTTTGTCATTGATGGTAAAATTTAACTCACTATTTGCTGGTCACTATTCTATAGAACAAACTCCCCCTTTGATCTTTACTCCTACACTATATCCACCAATACACCCATGATTCAAGAGATTTTCAAGTCATGGAATCATCCTTCAAAAAATAGAACTACTACCTTGCTATGGAGAATTGCTTTACCACACATGTGCTAGGGTATATGGAAAGAGAGAAATGATAGGATTTTTAGAGAAAAGTATACTAAGGCTAACATTGTGTTTGAAAAAATAAGAAGAAGCATAGTGGAAAATATGAATATTATAGGTGGTATTGATAATCCTAACAATAAGGAGGATCAATTTGTCTATAAAAAATGGAGATTAAAAGCTCAAGAGAGTATCCAGAGTAACCCTAGAGAGGGAGTGATATGGACTAGCCCACCTAGGGGATGGATGAAAATCAATTTTGATGGGGCCTCTAAGGGAAACTCAAGGGTTGTAGGATGTGGAGTGGTCCTAAGGGATGAATGGGGAATATGTAAAATCATAAAATATATTCCTATAGGAAAATAGACCAACCATGTTGCCAAAGCCATGGTGGCTTATCATGGGATTATCCTTACCAAAGAAGCCAAATGCACTAAAGTTTGGTGTGAAGGAGACTCCTTAAATATTATCAATTGTTTAAATATGAAATTCCCGCCATCATGGTCAATTAGTAATGCTATTAAAGCAACAAGGAAAATCAGCGAAGAGTTTGAAATGTGTGTTTTTACACATGTTTATAGGGAGGCCAACTCTTGTGCTAATTGGGCAGCCAACCTGGCTTGCCAATCGGGAGATATCATCACTAGTTATGGTGAAAAGGAGATTGCAAGTGAAATGAAATCCTTGCTCAATCAGGACCGAAGCTATACAAGGCAACGTGGTACTTTTAATCATTATTTCTAATGACCTTTCTGCCTTTTTCGATGCAGGGCTTGCTTGAAGATAATGAGCTATTAAATAGGTGTCATATCATCATTATTTGGCATGGATTATGGGTGCTCTTATAGAATAACCACAGAAACCAGAGGAAAAGTTATCAAAATGAGAGAAAGCATTGCAAGGAAGGTGCTGGAAAAATGGAAGGAAATAAGAAGAGATTTGAAACTACATCCTGCTCTGAATGGAGAAAGAATGAAGAAGTCTAGAGTATCCTTCAGCAGGGGGGGCTCAATGTTTTCATGGAACGACTGAATGGGAAGGACCCCACAATTACCAGCTACTTCATCAAGAACTGGAAAAATGGAAAAGTTCTAATTGGATCACATATGGTGAATGTAGATGAAGAGATTATCGCTGAGGCCACGGGGATGACTACCGAGGGTATGAAATTTTACAGGGACAGAGGGATATTAGATAAGGCTGCAGACAAGTTTACTGTTACGGATGGTGAGAGAAGAAAGATGATCAAAATTGACAACTCCTACCACTCCCTGAAGAGAATCTACAAGCCATGGAGGTTTGTCTTATTTGCTTCTATTGAATATATTACCTTCGATGGTAGGTTTACAAGGGCTTATGGGCATCACTTCGTCCTTCTTAGCCATTTCCGTCATGGTGAAAGGGTTAGCCTTCCCTATTACTTGGCCTGTTCAATGGATCATACTATAAAGGAGATCCAGAAGGACCCTTAAGGTGATCATGCCCTCCACTAGGGGCTCATGGTCCTAGTTTATAAAATGCTAAAGAGAAAGTGCATTGAAAATCCTATTAAAGGCAAAAATGCCAGAGATGAGACTACAGAAAGTAAGAATAGTGGTTTCAACTTTGATTCTGAGACCGAGGGAGAGTCGGAAGAAACTAGCAAAAAAGGGAGGATTAGGCTAAGAAGAGGAGGATTATTGTGGAATCTAAAATGTCAGACTCTGAAACTGATTCCCTTGAGGAAAAACCTGTTAAAAAGAGGAAAGGGAAAGCCTCTGGAAAGAAGGATCAGAAAAAGAACACTAAAAAGGGTAGCAATTCTGATCTCAATTATGTTCTAGTTGAGTCTGAGGAGGAGGATGATGATAATAAGAGGATTGATAGTCAAGACAAAGAAGGGGAGGGTAACTCGGTTAAGGATAATTTGGAAACTACGGAGATGGTGAAAACCACTAGACTGCATAACGAGGAAAAAGGGGGTCAAAGTGATAGTGGTGACAAAGATACCATTAAGGCTTTCTGTGAGACCATCACTACTTTGGTGAAGGATATTAATAGTTTGAAAATAGATACATAGGCCATGGCAAGAATTATAGTTGGTGACAAGCCCTTGGCGGAGCATGTTAAAGAGTTAGTGGCCGTTCTGCATAATGCACAAGCTATTGAATGTATGGTTGGAAAAATCTTAGGCATGGAGAAAAAGGTCAATGAGATGGGAGATAGAAAGGAAATGGACAACAAACTGAAAGATTTTGGCAGTAGAATTGACAAGCTGGAGCACAATGTCAAGCAGCTTGCTGATCAAAATTTCCAAATTCTTAAATCTTCGGTGGACAACATGAACATCTTTATCAACAGGTACGAGAACAATGTAGAGAAGGAAGGTGATAAAGAGTAGGTGAACAAGAAGGGTCATGAAAGGAGGACCAGAGCCAACACAAAGAATAAGGTCGACATCGAAGGTCATGAGCTAGAGGATATGAAGACCTCAATGAACAACATGAAACAAATGGTTGTTCACACTAAGGAGATCCTAAATAGTATTTAGTTCCAATTGTTGTCCTTGGTTCTGTCTCTTTGTTGTCTTTTTCTTTCCCGTTGCTGTCTATTCTGAATTTTAGGTAATTATGTAATGATGTTTTAAGTTGTGCCCTTCCGGTGGGTTTAATTTGGCTTTTTGAAGTGATCAGGCACTTTTTTATGCTATTCTATTCTCCTAGCTTGTAAAAGGTTTGGGTATCTTTCAAATACTTGTTTTTACTTAATTAAAACTAACAAATCTCTCTTTCTTTGTCATCAATGAAAAAGGGTAGACTGGAATGCTACTCTAGGTACAAACTAAAATCACATACACTCCCCCTAAGTAGAATCTCTCTTCAAGAACATTTCACAAGGAAGAAAGGGATAGAACCCCCAACTTCTATCTTATAAGCACAAATGTCTACAACCTAGTCCCTTGTGGCCACATACTCTAGCTGAACTTCTTGGTCTACAACCTTTTTCCTCAAAAAGTGGTGCTTGATAGAAACATACTTTGTTCTAGAATGCATCATAGGATTCTTTGATATATTAATAGCACTAGTATTGTCACAAAGAATCAGTACTTGCTCTTTATACTCTACCTTGATGTTCTTCAAGGTATCTTTCATCCATAGTAGTTGATTGCAACATGAAGTAGTAGCTATATATTTCACCTTTGTAGTTAACAATGACACACAGTATTGTTTCTTGTTGTGCTAGCAAACCAATTTGTTCCTAAGAAAGAATGCACCACCACTATCTCTCTTTCTATCATCAACAACCCTACCCAATCAACATTTGTATAGGCATGTAAGATAAAATCTTTTCCTTTAGGGTACCATAAACCATAGTCTTTTTGTATGTTTTAGATACTTGAATATCATTGTGACTACCCTCGAATGGGTTTCCTTTAGAGAATCCTAAAACCTTGCATCCAAGCATTATATCACACCTAGAAGCAATTAGATACAAAAAACTTTGAATCATTGATCTATACCTTGTCTGATCTACCAATGGAGATTCATCTACTTTTCTTAGTTTACACCCTATCACCATGGGTGTGTCAGTTGGATTGTAATCTTCCATCTGAAACTTCTTCAACATTCCCTCACATACTTGGTTTGACAAATAAAAACACCTTTGTTAGTTTGAGTGATTTACAAACCAAGAAAGAATGACAACTCACCTAACATAGACATTTCATATTATTTTTGCATAGCTCTCCAAACACTTTACACATCTTGTCACTAATCCCCCCCAAAAATTATATCAACATACACAACCATAATCAATTGATGATCTCCTTCAATTTTAATGTACAAGTTACTATCTACAACACCTTTTCTAAACCCTTATTATTGTAGGTATGAATCGAGTCTTGCATACCAAGCTTTAGGAGCTTATTTCAACCCATATAATGTTTTCTTGAGTTTGCATACAAAATTTTGATCTTTTGTTAATAGCCAACCTTCTGGTTGCTCAATATATACTTCATCTTCAATATTACCATTTAGAAATAAAAATTGACATCCATTTGATAAACTTTGAAGTTCTTGTAGACTGAGAATGCAAGAAACATTCTGATTGCTTCGAAACATTCCACAAATGCAAGTGTCTCTTCAAAGTCTATGCCCTCAACCTATGCATAACCCTTGCATACAAGTCTATCTTTGTTTCTAACAACTTCACCTTATTTGTTTAATTTGTTTATGAATATCCATATGGTTCCAATTACATTCTTTCCCTTACGTCTAGGGACAAGATCCCATGTTTCATTCTTCTCAATTTGATTGAGTTCTTCTTGCATAGAATCAAACCAGTTTTCCTCTTAACTTGCTTCTATGAAGTTCTTGGGTTCAACCAAGGAAAGTAAAGCAAAGATTTTAGGTTGAGTATCATCTTCATATTGAACTTCTTGTGTTTTCATTGCAATCTTTCTCCTTGTCTACACACCTATATTTTTATCACCAATAGTATGATCTTCTGAATGGTCTCTTTGTACAACTTTTTAAGGTGTCTTTGTGTCTTTCCCTATTATTTCTTGGAAAATTATCTCAATATAAATTGGTTCAAGTTCATATGAGTCATCTTGAATTGTTGAAGTACAAAGTGAATCTTCATTGAACTTTACATGTAAGCTTTCCACAACTCTACACAACCTCATATTAGAGCGTTTATATGCCTTGCTTCTTGAGAAATATCCTACAAAGTATCCTTCATCTGATCTAGCATCAAATTTTCCAAGATTTTCATCAACATGCTTAATGTTACATTTACTTCCAAACACCCTAAAATGACTAATTGGAGTTGTCCTTCCTATCCACAACTCATAAGGAGTTTTAGATTTATTTGGTCTCAGTTGTGCTCTATTTAGAATGTAAACTGCTGTATGAATAGTAACCTTTATAAATTATGTTATTTTTTACTCATTCAGGAGGGTTCTTTCGATTTCTTGTAGTGCCCTATTTTTCTTTTCAACCACACCATTTTGTTGTGGTGTTCTAGCTGCAAAACATTATCTTTTTATACCATGTTTTTCATAATAATCCTCAAATTCATCTGATGTGAATTATCCACCTCTGTCAGACCTTAAACATTTCAAATGTACATTCATCTAATTTTCAATCATAGGCCTAAATTTTTGAGTATCTCAAATGCTTTTGATTTCTCTTTCAAGAAGCATACCCAAGTAAATCAATGTGTATTAGCTCAAGTGGTCTTGTAGTTGAATTATCTTTAGTCTTGAAGACCACTTTTGTTTTCTTGGCAAATTGACAATGTTTACATATAGTTTTTGATGGCTTTGTGATAGTAGGCATACCTCTTACAACCTTCTTTGAACTTATTTTGACAAGATTGTCAAATTTCATATGTCCCAACCTTTTATGCCATAGCTAGCTTTCATCCTTTTGACTCATGAGACATTTGATTCCATTCCTTTCCTTGAGATTATTAAGTATGTACAAGTTTCCATCTATTCAATGTGCATCAACAATTACTCTTCCATTTTTCTTGATATCACATCCTTTCTTGTAGAATACCACATTGTATCCATTATCACACATTTGACTAACACGGAGAAAATTGTGTCTGAGCCCTTCAATATAGAAGATATTTTGTGTTGTTGTCCTTCCATTATTAAAACTGATTGAACCTTTTACAAATATGGTAGCATTTTCATTTCATCCAAATCTTACCGTTCCTTTGCAAGTTTCTTTTAATGAGAGAAAGTTACTTTTATCACCTGTCATATGATTTGAGTAGCCGTTGTCAACATACCATGTACCATTCTCATATTGTGCATGAAACTCAACCTGGACAAGAATAGACTTCTCTATGTGCTCTTCCTTCTACACCTTCCATTCTCTTTTAGTTACTTTCTTCTAGTTTGTTTTAGATTTAGTTTTCTTTTCCCATTTTTCATGAGTATTCATTTTCTTATATTGTTTGGGAGACTAAATACCACTTCTACAAAAAAATTCTATATGATCAAGGTCATTACATTTATAACATATTGTAGTGAAATTAAAAAGAGGTGCAAATGGATTTTGACTCATAAAAGTATTTCTTCTCATATTAAGTCTAAAATCTACTGCCTTATGACACAAGTTATTACAAGAGAAATAGTATCTAGGAAAAAAAGATTGAACTTGAATGCTTGTTATTGCCCAATAGGAGGTGATCTTTTGAATCTTCTCTTCTTACTGATAACATAAATGAATCCCTCAATTTCCTTGTTTAAAGATTTCTTGTAAGTTCTCATGTCCTCCCTTTTTGCAACAAATTGGATCTTCTCTTCATCTTTCCTTTTATATTTAGCTTTTACAAAGACATCACATTTTTTTCTTTTCTCTTTATCTATCACAGTGTTGTTAGAATACTATCCCTTCTCACATCCTAGCCCAACTAAGATATTAGAATTTTGTTGGTTACTCAACATTTTATCCAAGGCATTAATGTTTTTTTCATATTTCCTTAGACATACTATCCTAGCTTCAAGTAGCTCACATTCTTTCTCTTTGGCCTAGAATTTTTTTGTCAAAGTATCCTCTATCTTCTTTGCTTCTTCGATTTTAGTTTTGAGGCTGATGATTAGTGTTTCAAGTTCCTCAATATTTTTTTTGTATTTTTGATACTTTTCTCTTGCATGGTCTATTTCAATCAAGGAAAACATGAGCTCTCTTTCCAAATCAACTTCATCTTATTCTTCTTCTTCATCAGATCTATTTGAATCATTATCATTCTTTTCAGTCTCAATCTCAACAATTGTCATGAATAAGTAATCTTCATTTCCAAGTTTTGTGGAATCTTCAACATCACTTTCAGCATCATAGGTACCACTATCTTCTTTAGAATATAGACTCTTTTGGTTCTTTCCTTTCTTGTGCTTAGGAATTTTGATTGATTTTCATTCTCCTTTTTATTTCTACATTGGGATGCATAGTTTCCTACCTTACCATATTCAAAAAATTTGAATAGTAATTTTCCTTTGTACTTTCTTGATCCTCTTTTTAATCTGCTTACAAAGTTGGCCTTTTCATGTTCAATCTCATAATGATCGATCACTGCTTGCTAAAATACATGTGGATCAATCAAATTATTTTTAAATCATTTCTACATGTCAGCCCTATCATACCATGCATGAATCTATCCACTAAAATCACTGCAAAGATTCTAGACCAAAAGTTCTCTCCTTATCCTAAAATACCAATGATAGATTACTAGACCACTTCCTGTACCGATTACCAAAATCCATAACTACTGGATAGAATTTTCAAGGAAAGTTGCCATCAATGAAAACCCTAATCCATTATCCATACACTATAATCCAATGGATGAGTGTTAATTAACAACAATCTCCCCATTTGTCATTGATGGCAACACTTGTGAAAAATGACTAAGTGTCAACCTGTATATCGGATCAAAATTTCTAAGGCTACCCCTTAGATAAAAAAATCAAAAAATTGTATCATTATTTGTACATTTTTCACTCTACTCTCCCCCTTTGACAGAAATGCCAAAGTTGGGGTGTTGCACAAAAACGTATATACAAGGGTATATATCAGATATTTTATACATACTTGAAGATATCTGCAAAAGGCCTTCAAAAATCCTAAGTGGGTATCCCACCCATTCTTAAAGTTGTCCAAAATTGTAATGAAAGCACTGAAAACATAAGCATATATCTCCACATCTTATAATTCTATCAGAACTAACCATTGTCTTCATGCATAAACTTTGTTACTTAGCATGGTGTCCATCTAGGGAGCAATAAGTTTTTAGAGCTCACCAACTTGTCTCAAAATTCTCTCCTTTTGTGAATTTAAGCTCGATGTTTGATCAATTAGAGCCATCACCTAACCTTCTATGTGTAATATGGTGAAATGTGATGAGGGGAGATCAAGTGGAAATCTTTACTCCCCTCAAAAGAGGGATGAAAGTTTCACAAAGGATTCCCTTCAATTTTTCACACACATTACATTTAAAAGAGGCGTTGAATTCACTAGATCCAATTCCAATGAAAATAGATTCGATACTATGTGAATTTTAGGAAATTTGGAATGTATTAGGAAAGTAAATTAACCCTTTTTTATGATAGACTAGTTGAATTAAGCAAATTGAGACTAAGTGTAGAAATGACAAAGAAGCAATTATATCTTGAGATAGAGATGCCGAATGAAGCTATGCACCTAGAATTAGCAGTAGAATGTCGAGACAAAGCTTCCCTACACATCTGAGCAAATGTTGCAAGGACCGAGTTGAAGTTACACATGGTCATCCAAAAAATTTGCATGTCGAAAAGGGTTTTTTCATCTCTAGAAATGAAGACTAAACCTGCAATTACAACTATGCACCTACAACCTACACACAAAAAATAGAGGAAAATGTTGTTGGGATTGGGGGTTTGCCTTCAGGTCAAACCCCATTTTCGAATTAACCAAGTGGTTGAAAAATGCTAGGAGCAAATGAAAGGAAATTTTTGAAATAAAATTCACCTCAAGAAAGGGATGTAATTGAAATGTTGATACCTTTGTAGATGAATTTTCTTAAATGGATATGTGAAATAGGATGTCTTGAATGTTGGTAGAAATATCCTCTTCAATGGTTGAATTCTTTTCTTGAATGCAACACCTAGCGTTGAAAGGAGACTTGAAATGTTCAATGCTTGAATGCTTGAATTCTTATGATCAACTTCACTTATCAACTTATGATCCACCTATCAAACTTATCATCGACTTATGAAAAAAGGAGGGGAATTTCTTCTTATATACTTGCCAATCAAGGGTGTTTAGATAGTTTCCCACCTTAGGCTGACATAGGGAAACTTTTCCCGCTCAACAATTGACAAGATCAATGCAAGATAGGACCAAAGGGGGCCCCAAATAGGGTTAGGACAAGGGTGCCACACCTCTATCCTGACCTAGCTTAGGATAGGTAGGAGCTAAGAGACAATGCAGAGTGATGAAAAACACAAGTTGTTGATGGCATGAGCATGTTTCGGGTCGCCGATCAAACTTAGGGACTCATCCACTAACACAAAGACCCAAATGCGATAAAAAATTGCAAGGTTCGCAATTTTATGGCACTACATTTAGCCCCCACTTTAGTGGGAGTATAAGCATATGCCAATACTACTAGTAAAGTACAAGGAGACAAGATTGAAATACTTTCACCACATCAAGGAGGCAAGATAAACCAAGCCCCCAGTGGACTACGGATCTTACAACTTGATTGACAAAGTAAAAGGTAAGATCAAGAGGGAGAACCATGATTGAAAGTAGTAAATTTTCCCTCACTATGAGTTATGACAAGAAAGGATACCAAAAATTACAAAGCAATGACAAGTTGACTAAGTAACTCCAAGTATCATGAAGGAAAATATGAGTGGAGTGTATGCCCCCATGGTAAAGCGATTGCACATGCCTTATCAGGAGTGATTTCTTTAAGGTAGGATACATCCAAGAGAGAGAAAGAGAGGGAGCATGCTATCACAAGGATTTAGCCCCCAATCGAGGAAAAAACCCAAGGATAATAAACACAAAACATAAAGCATGAGGTGGCTTCACTTTCCTTGGGGTCAATATGTTGTATGATAACTCATGTATATCATGTATATATATGCATAGAATAGTCCTTATTACCCAAAGAAAGGAAACCACCTTGGAAGAAAGGGAGAACATGTATCTTTTGAGTCAACATGAAAGAGACCAAAAGAGATCTCAATGCTTTGCATCATCCTCAAGCAGACATCACTAGGTACAACAAATAGAAGAATAGGGAAACACATAGAAGAATGGTCACAAAAGAGCAAGTAAGGAGAGAGGTAGAGGATCCACGGTGTTAATGTAGCTAGTCTAGCACAACATCCTCCTCCCGAACTTGCTGATCACTATTTCAGGAAGGCAGGAAACACGCTAGAGGAGCGACATCAAGAAAAACAAATGGCGCTATCACAGGATCCAAACAAGGACTATTCTCATGTGCTAAGTCCCTTTGTTCATTTCTAGGAGCTAGGATTAAGGCTTCTAAAAATTATGCAGATAAATGTTTGCCAACATCAACATATTCATATTCACTATTAGAAGCATTAGGAGTTGTATTGTCATCATGAATAATATTTTTACCCATTTCTTCATCAAGATTTATAAAAAGAGGAGCTCTAACATGAATAGAAGTAAAACCATCACATGTGTTTGTAACTTATGATTTGGAGATTTAGGTTCAACATCTTGCTGAGGAAAAATTGGAATCATGTCAACTATTGGTATTGTGGGAGATTGAATAGTTTGAGAAACAACTTCACAATCTCTAACACGACGTTTTCATCAGCGTTCTCTTGCACAATGATTTCGTCGAGTCTTAGCGGAAGGTTGGGGAAGAAGGAAGAATATTTTTTGAAGGAGGAATGTTCTCATCTTTAGTAGTTGGATGTTTAGGTTGAGTTCTTTTAGGTTGGACAAGAGGAGAGGTAGGTCTCTTCTCTCTATAAGAGGAAGGAGGTCGGACTGCATCATAGAAAGGAGGAATGTTTGGTGTAGGAAGGAGACCTAGTCCATCATGAGGAGGAGGTATAGGTCTAACTTTAGGAGGAATATTATTATTCTTCTTAGGAGAAGACATGTTTTAATCCATAGGAATAGGTTGGGAGTCTTCCTTAGGCAGAAGATTAGTTCTATCCATTAGGGGAAGAACTTCATCTTCAAGAATGATGGGAATATCAAGTGTTGGAGTTATAGGTTGGCTTAAGGACAAGATCGTATCTTTCTTCTATTTTTGATAAGATTGAAAAAGAGCATCACTTCTTGGTGGAAGAGATCCAAATTTTTGAGGCCAAAAGTAATCAATAGGAACACCTGGGCTTCTTTTGGCTGGTCAAAATAAGCTATGGTTGATAGTTATGATTTCTCCATTTTGGGGAAATTTCAAACACTTATGGATTGGAGAAGAAATGGCCTTCATGGAAGATAGCCAAGGGTAGCCTAACTTCATACAAAATTGTTTAGATGAAGGAATGAGAACAAAGCTAACATCTATAGATTTAGTATGAACCTTAATAGGAAGTGTGATAGAACCAATAGTAGGACAAGAAAATCCATCAAATAACTTAACGACCACATTAGTATCATCATATATTGGTTGATGCAAACGTAAAGTATAAAGATATTATTTAGTGATGACATTAACCATGCAAGAGGGATCAACAAGCACACCATGACAAGGTTTGCCTTGGATCTTCACAACTATATATAAAGGGCCATCAGGTGCCTTAATGGTCTCACTAGGATCAAATGTGATACATGGATCCTTAGGTGTTTCTTGTTTCTCTACCATATTAACCACATCATGAGTTGTGAAAGTAAAATCAGAGGGAGAGAAATAAGTATGTTTAGTCTCAATCACATTATAGGTATGGGAGGGTAAAGGATCAGTGAAAATCTTAAGATTTTGATTAGGAGGAGCTACTGATTTGTTTCCCGTATCATTCACACCTACCACAGATATAGTATTATTATCAATCAAGTCTTGCATCTTACATTTTAATGCAAAATATTTTTCAGTATCATGACCAGGTTGACAATGAAATTGACAAAAATAATTATTATCAAAGTGAGGTGAAGTTGCCTTGGAGGGGTCAACTGGCTTTATTGGATGAAGTTTAATAACATTTCTTTGTAACAACCGAGACATGATGCTATACAAAGATTCATTCAAAGGAGTAAATTCTCTCTCTTTTGAAAAATTTAGAAATAGGAGGCACACCTATTGTAGCATTCACATTGTTGTTGTTAATGGTGTCATTGAATTTGATGAAGACTTTGTTTTGTTTGAACTTTACAAATGGTTGTTGAGCACTCTCACCCTTATCACTCAAATCCATAGGAGCATATTGCTCCATTTGACTCACAGACAGTTGATAATTGTGAAGTGTTGCACACAATTATGAAAATGAAGTAAACTAAAAAAAAAGAAGTTTTTCCCTAATGTGTTTTTGCAAATTAGAAATGAAAATTATTTGAATATCATTATTAGGCACTAGAAAATAAATTTGAGAACACAAATTCTTGTATCTACCAATGAAATCAGACACTTTTTCTTTAACACCTTGTTTACAATGCATTAAATCAGTCAAAGTGATTTTAGGACCTATGTTATTTTCAAATTGTTGAATAAAAGAATTTGCTAATTGTTGAAAAGAAGTAATAGAATAAGAAGGCAAAGAGAAATACCATTGTAAAGCCTTATCTCTTAATGTTTTGGTAAACAATTTGGCAAGCAATCGTTGACCATAAGAAAAGTCAGTACACAAAGTTTGGAATATTTTGACATGCCTTAAAGGATCACTTTTCCATTATAATGTTCCAATTGAGGAACTTCAACATGTTTAGGATGGACAACTCTGACAATATCAAGAGAAAGTGGGCTCACTGATGAGCTCAGATATTAGCTCCTTTTATTCCTAGAACTCATAATTTTTTGTCATGTTTTGATTTATATGATGGGATGGTAATGATGTATTAAGGTTTGACTATATGCATTTCAGATGTTAACTGAGCCCATTAAATCATGTTTTGTCTTTGCCAATTATTTCTGCAGCCATGTGATTTATTTCTGTTGCCATATGGATTATCATAGGTGATATCATGTGTGAATTTAATAGATGTTATGATTAATTAAAATAGATATGTGTATACTTGTATGTTCTCACTTTTGAATTGCAGGAACAAATGAAATATTGCAGAGAAGGTTCTCCTTTCACACCAATTGTAGTTTGAGATATTCAAGGAGGCAACTAAAAGTTCAAATCAACGAAGAGGATAATGAGCCTAAGGAACAATAGAGGAGAAGTAGGCATGCAAGACTCATTTATGTCTGACTCTAGTGGGCATCAATCTTGTAATACCGCCACGCTATGTTTTGGTTGTGGTTTGGTTTAGATCCATGTTTTTAGTGGCTTAACTCCGACTGTTCTCCTTCATGAATGTTATCTGCCTCTTCTCATCGGTGTGATCTTAATTATAGGAAGTTATTATTTTCTTTTAAATAAGTGTCCTTGTCTCTTTTCCAAGGTTAGAAAGAAAAGAGAAGAAAAAAAGATTAGAAGATTTAGAAATAAAGTTACAGAGTGTTTTGAGTTTCTTTTCATTCTGAATAATGTATCGACTTTTGAGAAACAATGAATAAAGATATGTTATTTTGAGCACTTAGAGTTATTTTGGAAGCCTCGAAGCACTCATCCAAGGGGGGCCACTTGGTGAGTGTTTCTATGCCTTTGTTAAATTTAGTTTTCTTCTTTCCCTGCAGTAGACGTCCTTGCATTGACTGTTCCTGCAGCCATTGGAAATAGATCCATTGACTGTTCCTGCAGCCAAAGCAAATAGAGTAATTCCTGTTTGATAGCTTTGGACTTAGTTAGTATTTCTTGAGTGAAATTTATATTAATGCAGTCAGAAGACTTAGAAATAAAGTTACAAAGTGTTTTGAGTTTCTTTTCATTCTGAATAATGTATCGACTTTTGAGAAACAATGAATAAATATATGTTATTTTGAGCACTTAGAGTTATTTTGGAAGCCTCGAAGCACTCATCCAAGGGGGCCCACTTGGTGAGTGTTTCTATGCCTTTGTTAAATTTAGTTTTCTTCTTTCCTTGCCGTAGACATCCTTGCATTGATTGTTCCTGTAGCCATTGGAAATAGACCCATTAACTGTTCATGCAGCCAAAGCAAATAGAGTACTTCCTATTTGACAGCTTTGGACTTAGTTAGTATTTCTTGAGTGAAATTTATATTAATGCAGTTTTTCCTATAGCCATTCAGTTGTTTTGATTCTTGCTTACTTTTCCCACATAGATTTTAGTTGTTGCAGTAATGCAGGGTAGCTATCACAAGAACTTAGTGAATATATAGTACAAACCCATTTCAAGTATTACGTCCCTGGGTTGACAATCAAATGAACTCCAACTATGCAGATAGTAACTTCATAGAGTGAATGTCCAAACTTTGGGTTGAGACTTTAACTATAGTTATTATTCCTATTGTTGGACTAAACATTTTTGGCGTTGTTGTCAGGGATGGTGTCAAACTAAGAACCTATTATGGTTATTATCTTTTTAGTTTTTAGTTTAGTTGTTTTTTATAGACCTAATCATTAAGTAATTTCTATGAACCTGCATGCATAGGCAAAGTAGAGATGCTCAAGGTAGATTCCTCCCCATTCATCCTAATCATGCAGGAATTGACCCTCCATATGTAAATCCATTTTCTAAACTTTACAAATCCCAGAAAATTTGAACCATCATGAATCTGAATTTCCTGAGAACAACCTCCATTTTCTCTTTGGACCTCCAGAAGAAGAACTTCATTTAGTGAATTCTCCCAAAAGCCCAATGCAAGGAAATCTACCTCCTGGTGAGAATAATCCACCCCCACCTTTGGCACCAACATTTGAGTTTCCTATCTCAGATTAGCATGATAATGCTAATCTCAAGAATATTCCAGCTTCTTCCCTCCTTAAATTCTATAGATTAGTGACAGAGGACCCAGACACATTCTTGTTTGAGTTTGATGTCCTCTGTAGGATTTTAAAATTATACTATAGATGCCCATAGACTCAAAATATTCCTTTCCATTTTGAAAGAATCATCTTTAAGATGGTTTATGAGTCTAGGGAGTAGTACAATCACTACATGGGATGAGATGAAATGATTGTTTCTCACAAAATACAAGGATTATTGTAAAGGCACTGATCACCATGGGGATGATATTTTTATAATGGCATAGAAAGAAGATGAGAGTCTTAAAGATTATCTGGAGAGGTTTCTATTCAGTGTCAAAATGTCCAGGCATAGCACTCTAAATGAAGACTCTCTCAAGCTGATATTTTTGAGAGGAATCAGTGATGAATGCACTAATGATTTGGATCTTATGGGAGGAGGTGAAATAACACAATCCACATGGAATGCCATTGGACAAATTTGTCATAAGTATTCCAAATCTGCTTCTAAGAAAATAAGGCATTTCAAGCCAAGAGTTTCTTCATCAACATCTGGTAATGGAGTTTCTAGAATGGAACTTAGCCATTTATTGAAGGACTTTAAGGAGGATATTATAAATAATATGGCTACTCAATTGAACACACTCTCAGCTAAGAAGAAGCATGAGGAAGCTGATGCAGTTCTTGAAGAATTTTGCCCTCATTTTAGACAAAGGAAAAGAGACTACAGATGTAAAATGGTTGCAAATCTTGAAGTTCCTAACTTCAAGACAATAGAAGGTGATGATGAACAAGTTTTCTATGTTTATCGAAGAAGGCCAAATTTTCCAAGACAAGGTATGCCTCCTAATCCACTTTCTTTTTCTAGTTATAGTGGAAATTCCTATGCACCAAATAAAAAAATGGCAATCACCATATTCTCAAAATTTTGGTAGTTATACAAATTGGTATAGTCCTCAAGGCCAAGGGCAGCATTTTGCCAGTCAAACTCCATAGTGGCAACAACCACAAGGAAATTGGTCTCCACCCCAGGGACAATGGCAACAATTTCAAGGAAATTGGCAACCTTCTCCTCAATGGAGGGGGAGTCAGACATTGACAAATCAGTCTTCTAGATATCAATAGCCACAACCACCTGCAATAATGCCTCCCCCTATAGCCACTATTGTTCCACCTAAACCCACACAGTTGCCCACTCAACCAATGCTGAATCCTAATAGCAAATCTCAACAACAACAACAACAACAACAAGTTTATTCAGATGATCCTAATCAATACCCAACCTATTCTTTATCTATAAGTGATATTCACCTCAGATCTCAGACAACTTTTCCTAATCTGTCCCCTCCAGTTATAATTGAAATACCCAGAGAACAAGAAATCTCCAGTCCAACAGTCTCAATACCTCAAAATCAGCAACTACCCCCATTTCCTTAGAGGTTGCAAGAAAAAGAGATTCTTCCAGAACAGGAACAAAGTTTTGATATTACAGATCAACTGAAACAAGTATGTGTTAAAATCCCATTGTTACAAGCTATAAATGATGTCTTTGTATACAGTAAGGCACTTAGGGAAGCATGTCTTAATAATCCTAGAAGAAAGAAGAAAGATCCATAAACAATGCATGTAATGGGTCAACTGGTAGATATTATGCTAGGAAAAGTTTCAATTCCTAAGTATGTTGATCCTAGTAACCTTGTTGTGAATATAGTCATTAATTGCACTCAGATAAAGAATGCTTTGATTGATTTGGGAGAAGCCATTAATGTTATGACAAGGGATATTATGCAACATATTGAAATCACTAGTCTTAGATCTACACCTATAGTCCTACAGCTTGCTGATAGTTCTATAGTTCGACCTGATGGTATGATTGAAGATATAGTTGTTGCTTTGGATTCTTGGGAATACCCTGCAGACTTTATGATCTTGTCTCCTAAGGCCACATTGGGAGGATATCCAGTGATCTTGGGAAGGCCTTGGCTTGCTACAACTGATTCATATATTGGATGTCGGTCAGGGGATATGACTATTTTAGATGGAAATACTACCAAAACATTAACTTTGTATTCTCCTACTCAGCCCCAAGTTGATCAACAAGTCATTTGGCCTAACTTTGGAGAAGAATTTGAAGAAGGAGTTGACTCTATCAATCACCTTATGATGATTAATAATGGACCATTCATCCAACTTCATGATGATTAATCAATTCTTTATAAAATTCTGACAAATGAGTTAAGGCAAGAGCAGTAGTCGCAGGAGTTAGTATCAAATATTTCAGAATCAGACTTTCCTGCAACCACTGATATATTCCATACTTTGTTTTCGTAGGAGGTCTACGCTTCTCATTTTTGTGATGTATCTTAGATTGGTCTTACTATCAAAGTGGAAGTTGATAATCTTACAGAAATTCAAAGAGTAGCACTTGTGGACTTGCTCAAATGTCATAAACATGCTTTTGCATGGGATTACAAGGATATGCATCAAATTGATACTACAATTTATACTCATCATATCTACATAAAATAAGACTGTAGACCACTCAAATAGCCACAAAGAAGAATCAATCCTACATTAAGAGAAATTGTTAAAGAAGAATTGCAGAAATTGTTAAATGATGGGTTTATCTATCCTATTTCAGATAGTCAATGGGTATCACCTTTAGTGATAGTTCCCAATAAGGGAGGAAAATGGAGAGTATGTGTTGATTATAGAGCCTTGAATTTGGCAACTAGAAAGGATCATTTTCCATTATCATTTGTGGATCAAGTATTAGACTCTTTGGCAGGGAAGCAATATTTCTCATTTCTTGATGGATTCAGTGGCTACAACCAGATTCAAATTGCTCTAGAGGATCAAGAAAAGACTTCATTTACTTGTCCTTCAAGAACATATGTATATTTTGTTCTTCCTTTTGGATTATGTAATGCTCTAGCTACTTTTCAAAGAGCAGTGATAAGCATATTCTTGGATATTTCTCAGGACAACATGGAAATTTATATGGATGATTTTACAACCTATGGTTCAAAATTTGAGGAAGAATTGGAGAACCTAAAGAAAGTTTTGGAACAGTGTGAAGACTATAATTTATCATTGAATAATGAAAAGTGCTTCATGATGAT
The DNA here is from genome assembly GCF_030272615.1 of Cryptomeria japonica. Taxonomy (NCBI): domain Eukaryota; kingdom Viridiplantae; phylum Streptophyta; class Pinopsida; order Cupressales; family Cupressaceae; genus Cryptomeria; species Cryptomeria japonica. The sequence goes on along the minus strand of NC_081411.1, from coordinate 470,439,749 downwards.
GTAGGAATGAATAGTTCTTGGTCATCATATCTCTATAAATGGAATACAAGTTGACCCAACAAAAATAGAAGTTATTCAAAATATCACAGCACCGGTAAAGCAAAAAGATGTCAGAAGTTTTCTTGGTCATGCTGGATATTATAGAAGGTTTATCAAAGATTTCAAAAAAATTGCAAGCCCTTTATATTCTCTTTTCACCAAGGATATGGAATTTAAATGGACTTCCTCATGCAATGAAGTTTTCTTGAAGCTCAAACAAGCTTTGACTCAAGCACCAGTTCTTAAAGGTCCAAACTAGTCCTTACCATTTCAAATTCACACAAATGCATCCAATTATGCCATAGGAGCAGTCTTAGGACAAAAGATTGATAATTTGGAGAGTGCAATTTATTATATCAGCAAGAACATGAAGGGGCCTGAGCTAAATTATGCAATCACTGAAAAAGAAATGTTAGCAGTTATATATTCACTCAACAAATTTAGGCATTATATAATAGGGTATCCTATATTTGTGCATACTAATCATACCACAATCATATATCTCATGAAAAAACCTTCAATTACAGGAAGATTGGCTCGTTGGTTACTGTTGATGTAGGAATTTGATATCACAATTATTGATAAACCAGGAAAGTCCAATATGGTTGCAGATTATCTTTCAAAGATTCAATTGCAGGATGATCAGGCAACCATAGATGATGCTTTTTCAGATGAACATTTATTCCTTATACAGGCACACACTCCCCGGTATGATGATATTGCCAGTTATTTAGCTACTAATAAAATGCCAATTCATTTCTCTCCTAAAGAAAGAAGATTCTTGGTTGAGAAAAGCTTTAACTTCTCATGGATTGCTGATTGTTTATTCTATACTGGACCTGACCAAGTCATGAGAAGATGTGTTAGAGAGGATGAAACATATGATATCCTACATGCATTTCATGATGAACCATGTGGAGGACATTTTGCTGCTAAGAGAACAACACTTAAAATATTGAGCACATGATATTATTGGCCAACATTATATAAGGATGCAACACAATATACAAGGAAATGTGACAGATGCTAGTGCATGGGTAGGCCTACTAGATCTGATGAGATTTCATTATATCCATAGATATTAGTTGCACCATTTGATAAATGGGGATTAGATTTTGTTGGGCCAATTGATCCCCCTTCCAATGGAAAATCTTATACTCTTGTTTGTACTAATTATGTAACCAAATGGGTGGAAGCATGAGCTATGACACATGTAGGAGATAATAAAGTGGTTGAGTTTCTCTATGAAGAAATATTTACCAAGTATCGAGTTCCAAGAGAAATTGTTTCAGACCAAGGACCACAATTTACTTCCACATTGATTGCAGCATTGGTCAATGAATACAATATAAAGCACAGAAAGTCTACCCTATACCATCCACAAGCAAATGGACAAGTAGAAGTCACAAATAGGGATCTAGAAGCCATTCTTACTAAAATAGTAGTTGCTCATAAAAAAGATTGGTCTCAAAGACTTCGTGAAGCCATTTGGGCATATAGAACAACATGGAAAACACCAATTGGTCTTACACCTTTTGAAATGGTGTATGGAAAAGAAACAATGATACCTATTGAGTTTGAACACAAAAATCTAAGAACAACTCTACAATTGAATATGACACTTTTTGAAGCACAAAAAGACTGTATTCAACAATTGAATGCTTTGAATGAGTTGAGAAAAATGGTTGTCCAACAAACAAAACTTATTAAAAAATAGAGAGCTAAGTGGCATGATAAGTACATAAAGGAGAAGAAATTTCAAGCAGGTGACTGGGCACTGGTGTATGATTCAAGATATAAGGATACCATGGGAAAGCTGTAAACAAGATGGTTAGGCCCATATGAGATAGAAGAAGTTTTCAAAAATGGAGCAGTTCGCTTGACCACTATTGATCCAGTTCGATTCAAGCTTTTAGTAAATGGTCACTGACTACGCCTCTATCATAAGCCTGCAACTAAAGAATAGTTCCTGCAACAATTCACCAATAAAGACCAAATATCAGTTCCTCAAGCAACTGTGCAAGTTCCTACTGTCATTGAAGGAAGCATTCGAGGTGTGGTTCTTGCAGCTTCTACAGGGAAAGTTCCTAATGCTCCATAATTGTTCAAGCATCATTTCATAAAGATATTTCCATGTCTTATGGAAATATTATTCTCCATAAATAAATTTTCCATCCACATCATCCCATCTCATTTCTTTATCTATCATTTCATTCATGTCAGATCATTTCATTTCACCATTCTTTTGGCTAACTATTTTGTGCAACATTTATTCGCACGACTTCAGGTATGTACATATCTTATTTTTTATTAATTATGCATTTATTATTTTACTATGATTATTGCCTATTTCAAATCCACGTACACTTCCCTATATCATTTCTGCATGTGTGGACACATGCCAAAATAAGTTGGGGGGGTGTTTTATGGTCCGATTTCCAAGATTGGTAATTATCCATCCTTTTAAGTAACTTGATTTGATTGCCTACCATCATTCTTTTAATGAGATATTCTTTGCCATGAGTAAGTAATGAATTCTGCCACCAAAACTAGAAGTAAGTAAGGAAGGAATTTTCAAGCAAATATTTTCAGTCTGCAGATTACTTCAGGTCCTCATTCTTAGCCGCAGAAATTATTTTACGAGCTGAGATAGTTATGGGTGAAGATCCTATCTGCCATGAACCAATAATCCATGATGTGTTGCTACAGGATGCCCTATGTGAGCATTATTTCCAGCTGCATGGTTGGATTGACTACTTTATGAAAATAATAGATTATAATGAGGAAATTGCTTCCGATTTCATCCATTCATTCAATCAAGGGGAAGCTTCTATCAAAGGATTAAGGGTTATTGCTATAGGACAATGAATAGTTGAAGTTACTGGGTTACTGCAGGAAGGAGAACTATTTCCTGAATCAAAGGATGCAAGAAGTGCTACAGCAGAATTTACACACCCCACTGATGGACCTCTAATGGTGGACAAGCAGGGAGCCAGACAGGTATCTCTTCTAGTAGAATGGCCCCAGGTGGCATTGTATATAATGAAATACATTACCTGTAATGGAAGGTATTCAAATTTACATTTAGTCCATTTTAAATTTTTTAGTCATTTATGGCATGGCCGAAGGGTAAATGTTCCAAATTTTTTATACCACCTTCTTTCCATAAGTTCCAAAGAAACACGGAAGAATGGAAATAGTTAAGTCAGTCATCATGGTTTGATAAAATTATTGTTAGAATGTTCTCTTAGTGATGTTTCTCAAATGGCATGGGGGATATTTGAAAAAATAGTACAATTTAGGGTTGAAGATGCTCCCGTTGTAGAGGAATTAGCAGCTCAAGAGGAGGATATAGGAGAGCCCTCATCTCCTATACTTTCTAGAGGAAATGAACCTCTTGTTTCCAAAGAAGCTTTGATTGTGACAAAGGAAGAGATGGTGGAAATAAACATTGTGCAACCCTCCACTTATTTCCAAAGAGGAGCGACATCTTCTAAAAGAAAAGGGAGAGAATTAGAAATAATTGATGTAGAAGATGAAACTATGGTTCAGCCTCAAGCAACGCAGGTTTCTCCTACAACCAAGAGACGTAAGCTGAAGGGAAATACTCCTATAGAAAAACCTCTAGGAGAAACTGTTCCTGCAGCTACTCCAAAGGTATATGCAAGAAGGACTTAGAGTAGTACACATAAATTTCGTCCAACAGGTGATGCAATGAAGGTTATTTCAGTTGAAATATTAGAAGAGGAACGTGAGATTCCAACAAATGGTAAAATCCAAGAAGAACATAGAGTTGACAGACTTCAAGTCTGGCATATGTGGCAGAACAATTTGAAGACCCTGTTGAAGAAATACCATGCCCTAAGGTAACAACTATCAGACCTCCATCATCTCTCACTAGTTTTTCTATTGCATTAACATTTTATAAGTAGTGGGAGATAGAGAGGGCTAGGTTTCATGGAATTATTGATAAGAAATAGAGGGAAATTAAAAGGAGGGATGATAAGATTGAAGAATTGGAAGCTAAGATTGATACAATTACAAATATAGACCCTGAATTAATGCAATTTAGGGCTCCACCAAGAGTTTATGCTTTGCATCTAAAAGAGTGGTGGGTAATTGCAAGAAGTTGTGTCCACTTTTTGGCCAAAAAGTGGAAGTTTTTTCCCTTTTTTTTCGATTTCGTCCCGTTTGACCTAAATATTTGAGGCACTTAAAGGATGATTCTTGAAAAAATTCAGTACTAGAAAATGTAGTGATCGAAGTCTACTTTCCAAATATGTAATTTTTTTCAATACTCAGATCTTAAAAAGGAACTTTGAATAGGCATTAGTAAAACCTATAGTTTAAAAGTCACTTTTTAGGACCATACCATGTCCATTTACGACAAGCATAATTTGACCTAAATGAAACTATTTTTCTTTATCCTTTTGCGAAAAGATCTATAACTCACTCACCTTTAATGAGGATATTTTTTTGTAATTTTTTAATTGGGCATAATCACTATTTTGAAAAATCCGCGTGTACGGCAAGCATAATTTGACCTAAACTTAACATTTTTTATTTTTATTTTTTTTAAATTGTATAGATTTGTCTATAGTTTGATGCCATATAATTTTTTTTTCAAAAAACTTAAAGACAAAAAAGTTATTAAAATTTTTAAAAACCATGTTATTTCAAGTTTATGGATCTCTTTCATTAGAAATTATTTTAAAATTAAAAATATTGATCCATTCTCTTAAAAAAAATATATATTTGAAATCTAGACAGTGTGTACTATAATGGGTTTTTGTTGTTTAAAAAAATTCTGAAAATTAGGTGTTCAGATATATTTTTGAAGTCATTTTTTTGTATGAAGCTTGATTTAGGCTTGAAGTTGCAGGTCAAACCAGTTTCGAGCCTCAGGTTCAGCTTTCCAAACCATTTACCAAGCCTAATTTTGAACCTACAAGCGGGCCCCAAAAGAATTTTTTTACAAACAGGATCCCGTGTTGAGAACAGGATCCCGTGTTGAAAACGGGATCCCATTCTTTATTGCAAATTATTTATTAAAAAAAAGTAAACGGGATTCCATTTCATATTAAAACAGGATCCTATTTTCAACATGGGATTTGTTTGCTTTAACCATTAATTTTTTTTTTAAATTGTATAAATATATGATCATTTAACATAATAAAACATGTCGATTCAAATGTGCAAGTTTTTACATGATATATTATGATCTAGTTGTCCTTTGGATGCTTTTTGGTTGCAATTTTAGACCATTTTTTGAAGGTGGCATTTATTGCATAAGTTTTTAGTCATGGGGTCTAAACAACATCAGAAGAAGAAACAAAGGAGGAAATTGACCGTCGAGGAAATTCAAGAAGAACGAGAGAAGGAGGCCAAACGTCAAAGGGATAGAAGAATGACAATTGGACAAATGAATAATCCAGATGCTTCTAGATCCACAACAATGGAAGAGACAAACATTCAAGATGATTCCTTGGGGGATTAGATGGATGTAGATGATGCAATTATGGATGATGATGATGTGAATGAAATAATTATGAAGAATATTCCAAGTACAACATCCTCAAATCCAAGTACATCTTCAAATTATCTAAGTACATCTTCAAATCCTTCTCTGCAAGACATGGATAATGTGATTATAGGTGATATTCATATTGCTGATTTAGTAGAAGCTGGATATACCAATGTTGAGATTGATAGAATTGTCCATGAAAATGAAAACCTTCATGTTGGTAAAGATGAAATTATTTTGAATGTTGAAATTGAAAATCCTTTTGAACATGGTGAAAATGAAAATCCTCCAATTGTTGAAGATCAGGGAAAATTTTTTATTAAAATTGAAAAAAATGTTTTGGATAATCTTCCTGGTAAGATTTCTTGGAGATAGATAAGAACATATGCCAATAGAATATACAAAGAATTTTTTTATCGAAAAAAACTTGCAATTCAATGTCAACTTATGATGCAATTGATGAGAATGTGGAAAATGAGAAAAGTGTTGAAAAAAAATATGCATCTATGTGAAACCATCAAAAAAAGATGAATATGTTAAGCATGTTATGTCTACTGTTGCAAGTGCCATTGATTCTATTGGTACAATGAGTCAATCTAAAGATAAGAATACGGCACGACGAGCTATAAAAACTACCATAGTGAATAAAGAAACATTTAATAAAAGGATGGTAAGCAACATTAGTGTAATTTTAAAGATGCATCCTAAAACATTGGTTAGAGAAGCTAAAAGAAGAGAAAGTATTGAAAGTGATCCAATCAACCAAAGTTGGAGTTTTAGTGGTAGACTTTGCAGGTCAGATATGAAATTGAATATTGAAGTGAAATATTTGGTTGAAAAGTTTTGGCATGATAATACAAGGGTATCATATAATGCTAGAGATGTTCTAAAGTTGAGAGTGGGGTGTAAAATTCATGACCCTCATCCAAAACACCTATTAGACACAACTCAAACTGAATTTTATAGAAAATTTTTGGATGAAGTTTTGTTACCTAGAAATATCACTATAATTCAAAGATCATTTGAAAAATGCAAGCCCTGATATGTGAAAATTAACAAGCAAAGAGCCTCTTGTTGTTGTAAAATGCACGTGCAATTTCATTACTATTATGATTTTTTTTGATACATACATTGTGTTTTGCATAGTAACATGCTTATCCAGGAATGTGGTATTGATATGCCACCTGAATCAATCAAAGAATTTGTAGAAAGTTTATTTTGTCAAAGAACTGATGGACAATTATTTTATTTACATTCATGTATCTCTGGACAATGTTCTAGTTGTGACAATTTTTCATCACTAGTAGAATGTATGCATGAGAGTAGTGAAACTGATTTTGGACAACAACTAGTGGATGTTAGAAGATTTAAGAATGTTGAGTATCCCTTAAAGGATGGGAAAAGATGAAAGCGTGTCGATTTAATCACAAAGAAGGTTAATGTACATGCATTCATGTTAGAATTTAAAAGTAATATTGTACCAAAATATGTGACACACTCTCAACATGCTAGATGGCTTGATTCTGAATTTCGCACATGTAGAAATACATTTCTAGTTAGAAGTATACTATCAGTGGTCGACTCTGTAGAAAACTATACTCTTAAGCCACAAGAGGAAATTCAATCTCAATATTACAATTCCACACAAGTTTCTATTTTTGTTCATATTGTTTATAGACACGCAGATGATAGCATGGAGGTGTTGGCAATATTACATTATAACAGACAATGAAAGATTGTTGACATTTCAATAAGGATATTGAGAAGGTTGTTGATGATTATGGACATAACTGATTAAAGATGTTTAAATATCTTGATATTATTATTTTGTCATTGATGTCAAGAAATTGATTTTCTAATTCAGTATGATGTTGCCATATCTTGAGAAGTATGATATGAAGATTATAAAGAAGTCGGTAAAAGACATAGGAAAGAATATGATGAATAAGGCGATAAGTTATTCAATGGGAAACTACTACTGAGTCAGACAATGATGAGATCATGATGTTTTAGATTGTTTTAACATCATACATATGTTGTAAAATGTAAAGGTTAATACTATACTATGTTACCAGACAAAGAACCTAGTCGGTAGACCGTAAGGAACCTAGTTGGTAAACCCTAAGGTTATAACTATCGGTTAATGAAGGCAGAATGTCTATCGAGTGAAGTTTAGTATTCATCGAGTTACAACCGAGCTATAATAGAATGCATTAAATGTTTACATGTGATATTTAATGAAGGAAGCTAATGAGCTGGAGTGAATTAAATGATTGGTAAACCATGTATGAAGATTGTTAAAGAATCTATGGTAAAGAAAGATTGGCAAGAAGATCTACAGCTTAGATTGAACCGCAATACCCTAACACAAGTTCCAAGGTAAATATGCAAGTTCCAAGGTGGGGTAAAACATTTTTAGATCGAAGAATACATTGAACCTGGACAAGATTGAAGATCTGATGGCTATGATTGATCATGGGAAATGTGATCAATAAGATTAAGCGGTTAGAAGATTGTGTATAAATAGGAAACTGTTGATAAACAATGAATGCGGGCAAGTGTATGCACAGGGATGCTACATAGTGATTACCGAGCATAGAAGCTTGAAGACCTATTAGAATAACAGAGTATAGATGCTCAACAGAGGGACAAGATAAGTTCTATGTCTAGATTGTATTGAACAAATAAGAATCTGCTTTAGCATTTTAGATGTGAAGTTGCAGATAGATTTTTTATTACTGTTATTTTGTGAAAGTGACAAAAAATCCCTTAACCGAGTGGACTTAACAGTCTTATATGTAAATCCTCTAGCAAGGTGACATTCTTATTGAGTGTTTGAAATCCTTTGACAAGGTCACTTCTAACAAAGTGAAGATCCTAACAGATCTGAGGGAAATCCCTTAACCGGGTCACATCTAGCAATGTGTTTGTAATCTTTAACAGGATTTTCTTTTAATAGAGCATACTCTAGAAGAGTATATTTCTTAGTGGGTCCGAAATCCCATAGTGGTTTTTCCCTATTTGGGTTTCCACGTTAAATCTGGTGTTATGAGGTTTATATTGTTCATATGCTTTTGAGTTTTCATGTTTGAGAGTTTTTGGTTATATGACTGATATATATGTTACCGAGGTTGAATCTGATGTTTTAATGGATGATTAAGTTTGTATGATTCACCCCCCCCCCTCTCATCTTGTTGGCTATTGGATCTGTACTTATATTAAGTATCAGAACTATCAATTGGTATCAGAGCTTTGGACTCCGAAAGGAAAGTTTAAAGGCACTTGAGTTAAAGATCCAAAGTTGTATAAGAGGGATGCACCGAAGCTGAACAAGTCAAGTTTCTCTACATGGTAGAAAAGGATGAAGCTACATCTATCAGGAGTTGGAGAATATGCTATATACTATCTGGAGAACGATTTTGTTGCACCAAGCACCTATCCATTGACTATGGAAGAGATAAAGGCAAAGCAAGAACATATTCAAGCAATGATTGAAATAACATCTGCATTGATCGACTCAGAGTTTAATGATCTAGAAGGATTTACTGATGCAAAGGCAATGTGGACTAAGCTCATATCTGTATATGGAGGAGATGAACATGTTCAAAGAGAAAAAGTAGATAGTTTAAGAGGACAACTTGAATCTATGAGGATGAATGAAGGTGAGAACATAACCCAGTACAGTACAAGACTAAAGGAGATTGTAAATCAAATCAAAGGACCAGGAGGAACTATTGAAGAAAAGGATGTAACAAGTAAGTTTTTAAGAGCCCTTCTACCTGCCTATGCAATTCTAGTCTCTGCAATCAATGAATTGAGGTCTATACCTAATATGCTAGTTTCTTTGGATGCTACTATTGGTAAGCTACATGCATTTGAGTTAAGTAATTTTGATAACAGTGGGTCATCGATAAATAAAGTTGAATCTGCATTTAGTTCTTTTCATCTGAATGAATCTAATGATTACAATGAAAGAAAGTATAAGTGAAGGAGATCACAGTGGAGCAAGTGAAAGATTTCAGAAGAACATGGAAGAAGTACACAAACTATATGAAGAAATCAGAAAGCAAGAAGAGTTTGAAGCACTATTGGTCAAAAGGTTATCGAGAGGCAAAGGTAAGTATAAAGGAAAACTACCTTTGAAATGTTTCAATTGTGATAAGATTGGACATAGGGCTTCTAACTATCCTGACAAAGATTTTACTAAAAAGAGAGATTACCAAGATGATAGACAGAAAGATAACTATTACAGAGGACACTGAGACTTCAGAAGAAGAGATAGAAAGACATGCTTAATAGCTGATGAAGAATCTAATGATGATAGATCAGATGAGACTGATACAGAGGAAGTTATTTATGTGGCTATCAAGGATGGATCAAATGAAGAAAGGTATCAAGAAAAAACCCTAATATCTCACATAAACACTAATGATTATTAGATTATAGATAGTGGATGCTCACATCATATGACAGGAGATAAACACAAGTTTGTTATGTTAGAAGATTATGATGGAGGCTATGTTAGATTTGGTAATGATGCACCATGTTCGGTAAAAGATAAAGGATCCATAACACTTCTTGATAATGCAAGATGCAATAATGTTTATTGGGTTGAAGGTTTGAAATACAATTTTTTGAGTGTAGCATAGCTAAACAACATAGGTTACTGAATAGAATTTCAGAAAGGAATTGTCAAAGTTCATGACGAGAATGGAAAGTTAGCTACTACCGGGACACAAACAAAAGGTAATACATTTCACCTTGATTCAACTCACAATAAGTGTTTGTATGCAAAGATTGATGATACCTGGTTATGGCATAAAAGGTTTTGTCATGTTAATTTTGATAATCTGATCAAGATAAGTAAGAAGCACCCAGTAAGAGGTCTACCAAGTCTTGAAAAACTTGAGAATGCTATGTGCCAAGGATGCCAGATGGGTAAGATGACAAGATCAATCTTTACAAGTAAGTCCTACACTTTTAAGGGAATTTTAGATCTTGTGCACACTGATCTTTGTGGTCCTATGAAAGTTCAGAGTTATTATGGTGATAAATATTTCACATTATTTGTGGATGATTATTCAAGGATGATGTCAGTAATGTTTTTAAAAGAAAAATCAGAAGCTTTTCAAATGTTTAAATGGTACAAGGCTAGAGTTGAAAATGAAACAGGAAGACAACTGAAATGTCTTAGATAAGATAGAGGAGGAGAGTTCACATCTGATGAGTTCAACCTATTTTGCAATGATCATGGTATAAAAAGACAAGTCTTTGCACCGAGAACTCGACAGCAGAATGGAATAGCTGAAAGAAGAAACAAATCTATTGTGGATTGCGCTAGAACACTGGTGTTTGAAAAGAAAGTTCCACAAACATTTTGGAGAGAAGCAATAAGCATAGTTGTTTACACCTTGAACCGAGTTCAATTGAAGAAAGGTACTTTGAAGACACCTTATGAAATCTGGTATGGTAAGAAACCCAATGTAAGTTATTTTAAAATCTTTGGAAGTAAATACTATGTTCATAAAGATGATAGAAATGGCAAGTTTGATCAGAAAAGTGAAGAAGGAACATTTCTAGGATATTCTTCTAGAAGCAAAGCATTTAAATGTCTGATCAAATCATCTGACAAAATAGTAGAAAGTGAAAATGTGAAAATTGATGAATTTGTAGAAAGAAATGATGAAGGAAATTCCAAAGAACCAGAAGACTATGATGGATTTGTCTATGTGCAACCAAGAAGTCCTACCGAGAAAACTGTTGAAGAAAATGAAGAAAATATCCAGTTATCGAGTGATGAAGAAGATCATATAGAGCCTACCGAGCCTGTATTAGCCAAGTATGTCAGGAGACATCATGCACCAAGTTAGATTATAGGAGATAAGAATGATCCAGTGATGACAAGGAACAAACTAAGAGAAAACACATGTTTGATATCTAAATTTGAACTGAGAATAATGAAAGAGGCATTTAACAGTGAAGATTGGATAAATGCTATGATAGAAGAGATTGATCAAATCAAGAAGAATGACACATGGACACTGGTCCCAAGACCAAAGGACAAAAATGTAATCGGTACAAAGTGGATCTTCAGAAACAAGCTAAATGAAAAAGGGGAGGTCATTCAGAATAAAGCAAGATTAGTTTGCAAAGGTTATGCCCAAGAAGAAGGAATTGATTATGGTGAGACTTTTGCACCTGTTGCTATACTTGAAGGAGTAAGAACATTGTTGGCATATGCTTCTTTCAAGAACTTCAAGGTATATCAAATGGATGTCAAATCTGCATTTCTGAATGGAATATTAGAAGAAGAAGTTTTCATTGAACAACCTGAAGGATTTGTTGAAGACAATAATAAAGATCAGGTATGTAAATTGAACAAAGCTTTATATGGTTTGAAACAAGCACCTAGAGCATGGTATGAGAGATTGCACTCTTATTTGATTAAGATTGGTTTTATAAGGACAAGTGAGAATAGCAACATGTACATGAAGAATGATGAAAATGGAATACTGATCTCAGCCATATTTGTTGATGATATTATATTTTGTGGAAATGACTCTTTATGCAAGAAATTTGGAAATGAAATGAGAAAAGAATTTGAGATGTCATTAATCGGTGAGATAAAGTATTTTATAGGTTTACAGATACTGCAAATGAAAAATGAGATTTTCATTACTCAATCCAAGTACATAAAGGAAATCTTGAAGAAATTTGGAATGGAGGATTCAAAACAAGTAAGTACTCCTATGACTACCAACTGTAAACTATCAAAGAATGATGAATCTACATCTGTTGATGAGACACTTTACCGATCTATGATTGGAAAGTTGCAATATGTTGTTCACAGCAGGCCAGATATAGCACATGCAGTAGGTATTGTTGCAAGATTTTCTGCAGATCCTAAGGAAACACACATGATGACAATCAAAAGAATTTTCAGATACTTAAAAGGCACTAAAGATTATGGCTTAGTATATCAAAAAGGAAATGATTTTGATTTAAAAGTTTATACTGATGCTGATTGGGCAGGCAACATTGATGACAGGAAAAGCACAAGTGGAGGAGCTTTCTTTTTAGGAGAAAGACTAGTGAGTTGGCTTAGCAAGAAATAAGGATGTGTTTCTCAGTCAACAGCCCAATCTGAATATGTTGCCGCAGCACTGAATTGTACCAACATTGCATAGATCAAACAACTATTGGAAGGTATAAATGAGAAAGTTACCAAGCCAGTAACTATATTCTATGACAATACTAGTGCCATTAATATTTCCAAAAATCCTATTATGCACTGTAAGACAAAGCACATATCTATCAAATATCATTATCTTAGAGAAGAAGCTCAAGAGAAGAAAGTGGTGTTGGAATATGTTAGCACAAAGGAGAAAATTTCATATATCTTCACCAAGCCACTACCAAAGGACACTTTTGAATATCTCAAAAGTAAGTTAGGGGTCCTACCCCTATCTTCTACTCACTAACCGAGTTCAGTGAAAGTATCAATCTGATGACTCTATTGAAAATCTTTTGGGAGTTGATGTTGGAGTTATACACTTTAGAATGTTTTCTAAAAGTGTACTAGAACTAATACTCGAATAATACAGAGAATTATACAAGGAACAGGAATTGAAGACAAATGCTCTGACCAAGACTCAGTTGATACACAACAGCAGGAAATAACTTCTTACAGAAAGAAATTATGTTTTAGTTCTTTCCTTTTTTTTGGCATTGTTGTCAAAGGGGGAGAATACCTACCAAGGGGGAGAAGACCTACCAAAGGGGGAGAAGACTAATATATGGGAGAAGACTGAGAGAAGACTATAGATTGAAATAAAGACTGAAAATAGAAGAGAAGTCTAATGTATGGGGGAGAGCATTTCAAGCATTTCAGAATCACAACAATCTAAATCTTTTAAATCAAAACAATAGGTTTTGCCATCAATGCCAAAGGGGGAGATTGTTGGCAATATTACATTATAACAGACAATGAATGATTGTTGACATTTCAATAAGGATATTGAGAAGGTTGTTGATGATTATGGACATAACTAATTAAAGATGTTTTACTATCTTGATATTATTATTTTGTCATTGATGTCATGAAATTGATTTTCTAATTCAGTATGATATTGCCATATCTTGAGAAGTATGATATGAAGATTATAAAGAAGTCGGTAAAAGACACAGGAAAGAATATGATGAATAAGGGGATAAGTTATTCAATGGGCAACTACTACCGAGTCAGACAATGATGAGATCATGATGTTTTAGATTGTTTTAACATCATACATATGTTGTAAAATGTAAAGGTTAATACTATACTGTGTTACCAGGCAAAGAACCTTGTTGGTAAACCCTAAGGAACTTAGTTGGTAAACCCTAAGGTTATCACTATCAGTTAATGAAGGCAAAATGTCTACCAAGTGAAGTTTAGTATTCACCAAGTTACAACCGAGCTATAACAGAATGCATTAAATGTTTACATGTGATATTTAATGAAGGAAGCTGATGAGCTGGAGCGAATTAAATGATTGGTAAACTGTGTATGAAGATTGTTAAAGAATCTATGGTAAAGAAAGATCGGCAGGAAGATCTACAGCTCAGATTGAACTGCAATACCCTAACACAAGTTCCAAGGCAGGGTAAAACATTTTTAGATCAAAGAATACATTGAACCTGGACAAGATTGAAGATCTGATGGCTATGATTGATCATGGGAAATGTGATCAATAAGATTAAGCGATTAGAAGATTGTTTATAAATAGGAAACTATTGATAAACAATGAATGAGGGCAAGTGTATGCACAGGGATGCTACATAGTGATTACCAAGCATAGAAGCTTGAAGACCTGTTAGAATAACAGAGTATAGATGCCCAATAGAGGGACAAGATAAGTTCTATGTCTAGATTGTATTGAACAAATAGGAATCTGCTTTAGCATTTTAGATGTGAAGTTGCAGATAGATTTTTTATTACTTTTATTTTGTGAAAGTGACAAAAAATCTCTTAACTGAGTGGAATTAACAGTCTTATATGTAAATCCTCTAGCAAGGTGACATTCTTATTGAGTGTTTGAAATCCTTTGACAAGGTCACTTCTAACAAAGTGAAGATCCTAACAGATCTGAGGGAAATCCCTTAACCGGGTCACATCTAGCAATGTGCTTGTAATCTTTAACAGGATTTGCTTTTAACCAAGCATACTCTAGAAGAGTATATTTCTTAGTGGGTCCGAAATCCCACAATGGTTTTTCCCTATTTGGGTTTCCATGTTAAATCTAGTGTTATGAGGTTTATATTGTTCATATGCTTTTGAGTTTGCATGTTTGACAATTTTTGGTTATATGACTGATATATATGTTACCAAGGTTGAATCTGATGTTTTTATGGATGATTAAGCTTGTATGATTCACCCCTCCCCCTCTCATCTTGTTGGCTATTGGATCTATACTTATATTAAGTATCAGAACTATCAAGAGGATGATAGAAAAATCCTAAGGGAGTATCATTTCTATGTGAGTGATAATAGGATGCACTCGTCAGAGTTTTTTCAATATTGTTTCAGCATATTTTATAGAAATATAAGAGAAAGAGGAATCCAGATGGCAGAACATCTTATATGGTCAAATAATTGTACTGGATAGTTCAAGAATGCTCTAATGTTTTATCGGTTAAGCAGGGCTCACAAGGAATACAATATCCAACATATATGGAGTTTTTTTGAAGCTAGACATGGCAAAGGAGAACATGATGGAGCTGGTGCATGTGTTAAAAGAATTCTTGCTAGAGAGCAATTAAAATTTGAAGATAATGTAAAATTTAAAGATGCACATGCAATTGTAGATTGGTGCAACACAACTGTATCTACTGGATCAAGTGTGAATTGTACAATTCAACGATTCTTTTGGTTAGTTGAAGAGGAAAACATTATGCCGAAACTTGATTGTGAGACAATTAGCGGATCGACGAAATGGCATTCATTTAAGAGTTCAAATGCAAGCACATGGACTATATGAATAAGGAAACTTGCATGTTTTTGTCAGTTTTGTATTTCAGGTGATTCTAATGTATGTGAGAATACTAAATGGGTTGAAGATTGGAATCAAAGATCATTGACTCCTACTCAAGCACAAGATCAGATTAACACAATTAAAGGTAATGAAGAACTATTTGCATCGAATGATTCTGGTCATGTTTCAGACCTTGTACAAAAAGGTAATCATTTTTTATTATTTTGTTGGCCATTTAATAAAATTAGTTTCAGACTTTTTTATATTGTGTAAATTAAAAATGGCATTTTTTTAATTCTAAATTTTGATAATGCATTAATTTTTTGTTTGTCTAGGACATGTGTATGTCATTGTTGCACCTAAGGACAATGAAGAGGAAATAGAATATTGGTTGGCTCGATGTGTTGAAACTAAACACAAACTAGTTAATCCTCGAGAAGATGACGATGGTTTTCATTATCCGACTGGTTCAGTGGTAGTTGTTGGAACTTGGCTAAGGAAATATTTGACAAGGAAGAATGGTTTGCCTGCTTTTGAAGATTATGAAATACATAAGAAGATAATACACTACTCACATTTGATTATTGCAACAAATATACAACTAGTGAGATATCGCGTCAGACCTAGTAATAAAAAGTTGTGGACAATTTCTATGGAAGATCATGAGACAATTATAGATGCTTTGGAAAAAAGAGAGGATGCAGATGGTACAATGGAATAAGTATTTAAATAAAGAGGTATGTATACATGTTAAATGTATGTATTTATATATTGTGTACATGTATAAATTTTTTTTATTACATACCATTTGATCATATAGATGGTTTAAATATTATTGTTTGATATATATAGGTCCATCCCCTTATTGAGAGCTCTTACACAATTGTGTTACATGTGATGGAATAAGTATTTAATATATAGAGGTACGTATACTTGTTTTAAAATTATGTATGCCTTTTGAAATGATTTAAATTGATATTATAAAATGATTTTTAAATATATATACCTGTTTTCATAATTCATTTAAAATGTGAACTTGACTATTTTGCACTTCCATCTAGATTCTAATTTTTTTTGTCATTATTTTGATCCCCTTAAGCCACATGTCCCAATTGTACACCCATCCCCTTAAGCCGAGTCATGTCCTAATCAATTAATTTCCCCTTAATCCATGTCCTATAATTTACTTCAAATGATCCTCTTTTAAGGCACATGTCCTATTTCTAGTTTGATCCCCGTAAGCCACATGTCCCAATTGTACACCCATCCCCTTAAGTTGAGTCATGTCCTAATCAATTAATCTCCCCTTAAGCCATATCCTATAATTTACTTCAAATGATCCTATTTTAACCTGGCACATGTCCTATTTCTAGTTTGATCCCCTTAAGCCACATGTCCCAATCGTACACCCATCCCCTTAAGTCGAGTCATGTCCTAATCAATTAATATCCCCTTAAGTCATGTCCTATAATTTACTTCAAATGATCCTCTTTTAAGCAACATGTCTTATTTCTAGTTTGATCCCCTTAAGCCACATGTCCCAATTGTACACCCATCCCCTTAAGCCGAGTCATGTCCTAATCAATTAATCTCCCCTTAAGCCATATCCTATAATTTACTTCAAATGATCCTCTTTTAACCTGGCACATGTCCTATTTCTAGTTTGAACCCCTTAAGCCACATGTCCCAATCATACACCCATCCCCTTAAGCCAAGTCATGTCCTAATCAATTAATATCCCCTTAAGTCATATCCTATAATTTACTTCAAATGATCCTCTTTTAAGAAACATGTCTTATTTCTAGTTTGATCCCCTTAAGCCACATGTCCCAATTGTACACCCATCCCCTTAAGCTGAGTCATGTCCTAATCAATTAATCTCCCCTTAAGTCATGTCCTATAATTTACTTCAAATGATCCTCTTTTAAGCAACATGTCTTATTTCTAGTTTGATCCCTTTAAGCCACATGTCCCAATTGTTCACCCATACCCTTAAGCCAAGTCATGTCCTAATCAATTAATATCCCCTTAAGTCATGTCCTATAATTTACTTCAAATGATCCTCTTTTAAGAAACATGTCTTATTTCTAGTTTGATCCCCTTAAGCCACATGTCCCAATTGTACACCCATCCTCTTAAGCCGAGTCATGTCCTAATCAATTAATTTCCCCTTAAGTCATGTCCTATAATTTACTTCAAATGATCCTCTTTTAAGCAACATGTCTTAAGCCTAGTTTGATCCCCTTAAGCCACATGTCCTAGTTTTAACTTAAATTCACCCCCCTAGATTTAAATCCTATTTATAATATATATCTAACTATTTTTTGTTGTTGTAGGTTTATCTTAAAGTAGTTTTTTGTTGTTGGTGGCATGTGAAATGAGTTCATGAATCTTTAGAATTAAATCAATATTTCCAATGAATTGGTAAGCATCATTTTTTTTGTTAAATGTTTAGTTTCAATTTCTATATTTGATGTTTCTCAATGATAAATTGTTCAATTGCTTAAACAATTTCCCCTTTTAAGTCACATGTCCTAATTGGTATGTATGCATCATTTTTTTGGTTAAATTTGACTTAGTTAATTTATTTTTGTATTTTTAATTAAATTTGACTTAGTTAATATACATGAATTTAATAAATTATTTCTAATTAAGTTCTGATTAATTTTTTTTTGTGTGCATGTAGGTACATCTTGTTACTAGGCTTTTAATTGTGGAGATCTAATTTAAAATCTCTAGATTGCTTTTGAAACTATGGAGATCTAATTTATCTAGATCGCTTTTGAAACTACTTTTAATGTCTTAGATTGGATCAAACTTATATAATACTTTAGATTTCAGAATATTGAGTTAGAATTTTATATATATATATATATATATATATATATATATATATATATATATATATATATATATATATATATATATATATATATATATATATATATATATATATATATATATATATATATATATATATATATTTAAGACGTGTGGATCTTGAAAATTTTAAATTTGAGATACATGGATGAAGCTAAATTATTATACATTCAAGAGATGCACCTGGATTAAACTTTTTTATATTTAAGCTTTTAGTATGTATATATGTGTGCATGTACATGGTAATTTTAGAAATTATCAATTGCTTTGAATTAAATTTTTAATGTATACAAATTTTGTGTGTGTAAACATGTGTTATTTGGAAATATATCAAAATTGCAAGTGTTTTATTTTTAATACATGATATATATGTACATGTGTACAAGTGTGCTATTTTTATAAATATCAATTGCTCATGTGTGTATATGTGTTCAATTTTCCTTGCTATTTTGAGATGTGGATGAAGCTCTAAATTATTATATATTCAAGAGATGCACCTGGATTAAACTTTTATAAATATCAATTGCTCATACTACATATATGTGTTCAATTGCAGTTGCTTCATTTATTTTTAATCTATTTATTTACTTTTAGTATCATGTACGTACACATACACATACATATATAGATTTAGATTAAAAATAAATGAAATTTATATATAGCTCGAGATGATTATAAATAAATAAATAAATATATGTATATAAATATACTGTCCATGAAACACATGTATGTATGTGTACTAGAGAAGTGAACACGGAACGTAAAATGTATATATATATATATATATATATCACATGTACAAGCATTGCATATATGTATAACAAGTCTAGATGTGTGATGATCAACAAGTCCACATGTGGTCAACATGAAACATAATCAAAGTGTACATGCAAAATAAACAAGTCCCAGTGTGTACACATGTACATCAAGTCCATGCTCAAAATGAAATATATAATCAAAGTGCACAAAATAAACAAGTCCCATGGGATGTAATGATCAAATGTCAGTAAACTACATGAAACATGTAACAAATCTAGCCCCTAAAATGAAGATGGTTGTAAGCCCTAAATATGATCCAGATTCCTCTTCAAGCCACGCAGACAAAGAGGAGAAGATCCACTCTGCAAGACAAAAATGTTCAAGTTTGTGAGAGTTTTACGTAGTTCATGTTCATATATATATATATATATATATATATATATATATATATATATATATATATATATATATATATATATATATATATATATATATATATATATATATATATATATATATATATATATATATGTATATTTAAAAACAATTTAAAAATTTCAATTATAAGTTTAGTAGCACATATGTGTATATGAGTAGGCTCATCTCCTCTAGACTCTACTGAGGGCTCTGCATCTCTAGGTGCTATAGGGGTAGTCGATGGCACTGGTATCTCATGCTATATATATTACATGTACACACACACACATATATATAGATCAAGATCAATTGATGATTTAAAATAGAAATATAGATCTAATTTATATTTAAAATGTTCATTTTGAACTAGAGATAATTTAATGTTCATACGCATACATACCTAACTCGGATCATCTCCTCTAGGCATTACAGTATTTGGGGCGACATCAATAAAAACTCCACTATCAACAAGATCCTACAAGGTATTTAAAAAAGAGTTGCATGTGTCAATTATATGCATGCATGTATATGTATATTATATAATATATAAATTAATTTAATTTTTAAATAAAATATGATTCTGAAACTTGTATCAATTTTATTTTAATTTAAATCAACATTAAATACCTGAAATGCAGATGATGTCTGTAGAAAACTATCAAGAGGATCAGGATGATCATATGGCCCATCTGGATGTAAACTCATCCTGATGGTCGTGTCCACTTGTACAACAAAATTAATTAAATCTCTAAATATATATAAATTAAGATATAGTGTCAACGTATCGAATCTCTCTGCTCATCCGCAACAACGGATGTTGGACGAGCTGCACTCACCACAGTGGCAGATGGGTAATCCGACGTGGAAGTTGGTGTTGTAGTGGCCCCAAACATGGGCTGGAGATATGTAAATGTGTAAATAGTGAAGACATATAGATAGAGAGATCTATATAAATTATGTAAATTTAAATATATATATATATATATAACTGCAAACTATACATGTATGTACTGGATCTCCCCATGCCTATTTACCACGTAAATCATGATCTATGGAATGATCATTGGCACAAAGAAAATTGACATATGAACCAATATTATCATGATCAGTGGATTCTCCCCGTGCAGCTGAAGAGGATGTACTATGATGTGAACTCGAAGCAAGGTCTAGACCATCACAAGGCCCATAGCATAGTCGATGACAACTCATACAAAAATGAGGTGTTGATGTATGTGGAATGGTTGTACTCATGTGAACATCATCCTCACTAGTGTCAATGTCGCCACGTTCCAACAAATCAGTTGTCTGCTGACTAAGGCTACCAGTGAGTGTGGTCAATGAGTCCAATGTGGAGATAATAGAATGTTGATGAACAGTCATAGGTATAACAAGTATAGGAGCCACAATGGCCTGGCGATGGGCAGGTCTATTGGGGTCAATATGTGCCCCCAACCTATCATGTGGCATGCCACCACCAACACCCTGGAATGCTCTTATATCAAAATAATTGGGCTTTAAACCCAAAACAAACTTTGCATATAATTTTCTTAAGAAGTATAAAGGGCACTCTAAGTTGGCATGTGGTGGAGTATCAAATACCATCTTCCATCGATCCCAAAAATTATTGGCCATGCCACAATGTGTACACCACCCCATGGATATGCGGGATTTGTTTGGTGGAATGGGTTCACCTATGATGGGGTTTGGAAAATATGGAACAAGGTGAGATTTGTCTATTCTTAGGTTCAAAATTTCCTTATAGGAGAGGCCATCAGAATAAAATCGGTGTCTCTCCTCTCTCCATTCTCTATGTGAATCGAGCGCTGCATCTATAGACCTAACTACATCAATAACGTTTTGCATCTTTGATGCAAAACGGTGCATGTGTGGGGATATATGTGGTGCTCTAAGGATCTCATTAACTTTCCCCTATATGAAAAACAACATTCTCATCAATAATGGCTTGAAATCGACCCTCAAAAAAATCAAGAGGTGGAGGATGATGATCGGGTGGGGGTGGAGGTGGAGGTGGAGGAGGGGGTGGGGGTGGGGGTGGAGGTGGAGGAGGAGGTGGGGGTGGAGGTGGTGCACCATGGGCAGGGTCATCTGGGGGGGTTGCAATCTTCTATATAAAACACACCCATGTGATGATGTGTATGTAATTTAAGCTCTGCATATATATATATATATATATATATATATATATATATATATATATATATATATATATATATATATATATATATATATACACACACACACACACATGTACACATGATACATTTAATTAAAAATCAAATAAAAATTTAAAATCTAACTTTTGAAACTAAAACATGAATTTGAATTACAAATAATTTTAAAACGTGTACAATCTACATATATATATATATACATTGTAAACATATATTTACATATACAAAAGTTCTACAAACAGATAAATGACAAAAAATTTAATGTGTACATATGAAATCAAGAACATGCACGATTTTACATATAATATATATGATCATGTACATAATAATTTAAAATTTAACATCTACATGAAAATGTTTGTAATTAATCATCAAGTGACACACATGACTTAAGGGGATTGGCCTACAGTTAGGACACGTGGCTTAAGGGGGTCAAACTAGAAATAGGATAATTTTGGCTTAAGGGGATAGGCCTAAATAGGTGGTAATTAAATTTAGCATCTACAAATTTTGTAATTAATCATTTAAGACACATGACTTAAAGGGATTAGCCTAACTAGGACAATTGGCTTAAGGGGGTAGGCCTAATTAGGATGTATGTTAATAGATTGGCTTAAGTGGATTGGATTTAGGGGATAGATTGAATGTATGTTAATAGGGGAATTATCGTAATAGTATGTTAAGAGGCCCATACGGTTGTAAATATAGTTAATTTAATATACTTAGAATAGGAATTTCAAATTTAGCATCTACAAATTATAGGATGTATGTGGCTTAAGGGGACAAGCCTAAATTATAGGATGTACATGCATTTCCTAATTACATGCATCTTAAGGGGACATGGTCGAAATTAAATTACATTTGATCATAATTAAGTTTAATAAATTGAATATATAGTTAATAGGACCTATTTCACGCTATTTAATATATATGGCATTTAATAATATATATATAGTTAATAGGTCCTAGTACATGTTAAAAGGGGAATTGTCGTAATAGTATGTTAAGAGGCTCGCATGGTTGTAAATATAGCTAATTTAATGTACTTAGAATAGGAATTTCAAATTTAGCATCTACAAATTATAGGATGTATGTGGCTTAAGGGGACAAGCCTAAATTATAGGATGTACGTGCATTTCCTAATTACATGTGTCTTAAGGGGATATGGTCGAAATTAAAATACATTTGATCCATTAATTAAGTTTAATAAATTGAATATATAATTAATAGGACCTATTTCATGCTATTTAATATATATGGCATTTAATAATATATATATAGTTAATAGGTCCTAGTACATGTTAAAAGGGGAATTGTCCTAATAGTATGTTAAGAGGCCCGTATGGTTATAAATATAGTTAATTTAATGTACTTAGAATAGGAATTTCAAATTTAGCATCTACAAATTATAGGATGTATGTGGCTTAAGGGGACAAGCCTAAATTATAGGATGTACGTGCATTTCCTAATTACATGTGTCTTAAGGGGACATGGTCAAAATTAAATTACATTTGATCATAATTAAGTTTAATAAATTGAATATATAGTTAATAGGACCTATTTCATGCTATTTAATATATATGGCATTTAATAATATATATAGTTAATAAGTCCTAGTATGTTAAAAGGGGAATTGTTGTAATAGTTTGTTAAGAGGCTCATATGGTTGTAAATAGTTGATTTAATGTACTTAGAATAGGAATTTCAAATTTAGCATCTACAAATTATAGGATGTATGTGGCTTAAGGGGAGAGGCATAAATTATAGGATGTACGTGCAACATTTCCTAATTACATGGTCAAAATTAAATTTAATTTGAGTATAATGAAGTTTAATAAATTGAATATATAGTTAATAGGACCTATTACATGCTATTTAAGAGGCCTGTATGGTTGTAATTAGTTAATTTCATGTAAGTTTAGAATAGGAATTTCAAATTTAGCATCTACAAATTTTGTAATTAATCATTTAAGACACATGACTTAAAGGGATTGGGCTAATTAGGATGTATGTGGCTTAAGATGATAGGCCTAATTAGGATGTATGTGGCTTAATACCATTTGCCTAGATTATAGGATGTATGTGGCAAGTAAAGGAAAGAAGATTTACTTTAAATATAGGACACACATGTGGCTTAAGGGGATCATTTTATAAGGTCCTAGTATATACATATAGTTAATAGGTCCTAGTATACATTTTAAAAGGTCCTAGTATACATATAGTTAAGGGGATCATTTTATAAGAAGATTTACTTTAAATATAGTTAATAGGTCCTAGTATACATTAAAATGGGTATGATTGTAATAGTATGTTTTAAGAGGGGTATAGTCGTAATTAGTTAATTAATTAATTTCATGTACTTAAGACACCTAACTTAAGGGGATGGATGCATGTACACAATATAAGAGATCTTATGTGGTCAAATTGGGTCATAAGGGGTACATGTTGTGTACATAAATGTTAAAAAAGTGGCATGTGTGTGACGGGCCATTAGGACCACATTGTGTTGTAAGGGGTCATGCATGTGTTGTAATGCATGTGTGACCCCTTAGGACCACATATGAGCCCTTTTAACATCCTATACTTAGTGTATGTAATATACCCCAACTACTAGGAAGGTAAAAAGGGGTCATATGTGGTCCTAAGGGGTCACACATGTGTTCTAACACATGCGTGACCCCTTAGGACTAGATTATGACCCATTAGAACAAAATGTGGTCCTAGTAAAGGCTCGTCACACACATGCACGCATTCTAACTCAAGGTATAATATAGAAATGGCTAAAACTAAATTATAGGACAAATGTGGCTTAAAAGGGGAATGAATTTGAAAATAGGAGATGGCTTAAGGGGATACATGCATGTGTTCTACAATGTACATGTGTGACCCCATGGGATCGTGCATAGTGTCTTAAGGGGTCATGTATGTGGTCCTAACGGGTCACACATGTACATTAGAATGTGTATGCATTACCCCTTAAGACCGCATACATGACCCCTTTGGACACTATGGCTGATCCTATGGGGTCATATGTGGTCATAAGGGGTTGGACGTGATGTGATCCTATGTGGTCATAGGGGGTATGTTGTATACAATTTAAAGATGTTTTAAATAGTTTCATTTTTTTGTAATTTTTTGTTTTTGGTTTTCATTTTCATTTTTGTTTTGATGTTGTAAATTAAATGTTTTGGTTTTGATTTTTTTTTGGGTTTTTCATTTCATTTAAAAAAAATCCTAATCTAATCAATTCATAAAAAAAATTCAAACTAAATTTAACTAATTTTTAAAATAAAAACATACTTTTCTAATTAAACAAAAAATTATTGAGCTAAAAAACATTTTTTTCTAACAAAAAAATAAATTTAAAACTAAAAATTATTAACAAAAAAATAAATTTTAAACTAAAAATCTAATTTTTTAACTAAAAAAATAATCTAAACATGAATTATTGAATAAAAATGGGTGTTGGGCATACTTGGAAGACTAGTAGGCGGGTTGCTGGCAATTCCTGTGAGGGATCCACTCCTTGAATTGGGATCCTATATGCCAAAAATGAACTACATTTTGTTAAAAAAAAAAATTATATATTCGAAACGGGATCCCATGTTGAAATGAAACAGGATCCTGTTTCAATTCAACACGGGATCCTGTTTCGTTTTCAACACGGGATCCCATTTGGAGCTCTAGGCTCGGGATCCCGGGGCCCACGGGATCCCATTTGATTTTAGGCTTGAGATGTTGAGAGCCAATGAGATCCTGATTCATCTCCTATTCTTTCCGCCTGATTTTGACTTTTTAACTAAGTCCAAAACTTCCACATTAAGTGGACACAACTTCTTGCACTTACCTTGGTATTTAAGTTTTAAGCTAAACTGCATTATTAGAGACTTTAACCCTTCTTTAGACACCCCAGAAGAGTTTTGTGATTCTTATCAGACCTCTCCAGCAACTGTTAAAAATTTATTGTGTGAATTTTACTTATATAACTATGTTGTGACTTCTGACAGTGAGTGGAATCCCTTGTTATACATTGGTGATATCCACATAAAAGCATTAATGTCATGGGTGTGAAATGAAATTAGCATGGGAACTCAGCCCAAAGCATATAGGAATCTTGAATTTGATTATCCATTGTCACTTAGAACTGAAGCCAAAGACTCAAGGGTTCTTTATTATGATTGGCAGAAGCTATTAGCAAGGCCAGATGTAAGGAGTCAAGTATTACCAATGGGGGAAGAATTATTCCAAGCATATGAACATTTGATTGAGAATGAAAGTGTAGCTACAATTAACTACCTGATTCAATGTTGGAATAATCTACTTGATGACTTGAAACAAGGTGAACCTCATTCACTGCCAAATTTTCATGCAGCTATATAGAGATCCCCTAAATACATCCATTTGGGAAGGATGAAAAACAATGACTGGCTACCCTTAATCTTTCAGCTCCCTATCCTCATGTGGCCATTGTTGGGATGCAGGATTTCAGACAAACCCTATGATATAGCTACAAAAGAAGTCAGATGGGCCAGACTAGAAAAGATGAAGGGATTCTATTGGAATTTGGCTTCAGGAGGGACAGGTCAGGGAACTATTGGTGACTTAAGAGTTAGTGCCCGAATCAAAAACTTTCCTGTTGCTAGAGGATCAACAAGACACTAAGTTGGGGGCATGATGAGGTGAGATATTAGCTCCTTTTATTCCTAGAACTCATAAGTTTTTGTCATGTTTTGATTTATATGATGGGATGGTAATGATGTACTAAAGTTTGACTATATGCATTTTAGATGTTAAATGAGCCCATTAAATCATGTTTTGTCTTTGCCAGTTATTCCTATAGCCATGTGATTTATTCCTATTGCCATACAAATTGTCATAGGTGATATCATGTGTGAAATTAATAAATGTTATGATTAATTAAAATAGATATGTGTATGCTTGTATGTTCTCTCTTTTGAATTGCAGGAATAAATGAAATGTTGTGGAGAAGGTTCTCCTGTCATGCCAATTGTAGTTTGAGATATTCAAGGAGGAGACTAAAAGTTCAAATCAATGAAGAGGATAATGAGCATAAGGAACAACAAAGGAGAAGTAGGTGTGCAAGACTCATTTATGTCTGACTCTAGTGGGCATCAATCTTGTAATACCACCACGCTATATTTTGGCTGTGGTTTGGTTTAGATCCATGTTTTTAGTGTTGGCATTGGGTTGTCATTGATATCAACTAGTATGGGATGTCTACCGGTATGAGAGATGTATGTGCAACATTGTCAAGGAGGAGTACAGGTTGAGATATCTTTGATATCACCTTGTGTTGTAGAACACTAATAAGGCAAGGAAGATGACCTCAGGAGTCACCAGTACACAAGTTGGTCCTGACTTGTGTGGATGGAATGGTAAGGTGATCGGTATAGGTACAATGTATCACCAGTAAGGAAAGGATATCAAGTGGTAAGTGATGTGCTAACATGGAGAAGTCAGATCAACCAAGTGAGTGGTTGTTAGCCTGTAAAGGTCATGACCAATGTACAAACAGGATGAGAAAGGTTCTTGGATGTTGTTTGTGATGAAGAGGCAGAATGTTACCTAAATCACATCAACACTGGAGGAGAAGAATGAACATATCACAAGAATGTTGTAAGGTTGCAGGACAACAGGACTCCCACCTGGTGAAGATGCAGTCACCATATGAAGAGATGACTGACAGTGAATGTGTCCATGCTGGATCATATGTGCCTATTTGAAGATATGCTACACAAATAGGGAAGTCACATGAGAATATTGTAGGATACAAATGTCAAGGTGTCAGTCCACTGGTAAGTGGAACTTATCTCTAGGTATGCATAGTGTGCATCATGATTCTTTGAGATAAGAGAGAAGAGGTAAAGGCATGTTGAAATTCCGATACAAAAGGTGTGTGATGTGTTTGTCATCCTTACAAACTGGTTGTGATATGGTCTGAGATGATCAGGGAGAAGGCAAGGCTAAGAAGATGCAGTCAGAAGAGAATGGCAAGACTGAAGATGAAGTCTGTTGATAGTTGATGATAGAGTGTCATCAAGAGTGCTTACTGGTATGTAATTCCATGAATAATATGGACAAGGTGCAGATGCAGATGTCTTCCCACCTTGTGGGAATGAGCATGCTCAAAATAGATATGTCTAGTGACCAATCAAGGAGTTCCATTGGCAATTCAACAGAGAGCAGACATGATGAGTTAACTGGTAGAGTGTGAGATGTTGACAGGGTTAGTAAACCGGCAAGAAAGAGGAACCGGTAGAGTGTTTGGTCAGTGATCCTATCTGGACCAACTTGAAGAGCCAAGCTAGTAGATGGTCAACATGGATGCCACATGAAGTCAAGATGGTAGACCTGCATTCGAATGAAGAAGGAATGTACATCGACGAGGTAGTTGCAGAGTTGGTCGACATTAATGGAAGATCCCACAAATCATGAGACATGTTGCAAAGCCGTTGCAGAGGTTTGCAACTTGAGGTCTAGAGGACAACTATGAGCCAGCTAAGAGTGATTGAGGAGATCGAAGCGGATGAAGGAAACAACAAGATAGATCTTGGTGGTTGATCAAGAGATTAGTTGATAGGGAAAAAGTAGATCACCAAAGGTAGAAGGTGTGATCAAGAAGGCGCATTGATGGCGGAGATGTACTATTGGCTATCAAGAAGATTAGATTGGGGAAGATCTGATTAGATTTGGTTTTCCTTGAGGATGATGAGAAAACCCTAACTGCGCATGATTTTGAATTGGCTTTTGGTGGGAAAACTTGGCTATAAATATGTAGGCCAAAGACATTGTTAAGTACTACTGAATAGAAGAATATTGTGCTACTTTGAAGTGTGTTACTTCTGCATGTAAGAGAAAATCAGCCAAGTTCTCAATGAGTATCTCAGAAGAGAGTGAGAGTGAGTGAGAATCAGGTTGAAGTGTTCAAC
Source organism: Cryptomeria japonica (assembly GCF_030272615.1). NCBI lineage: Eukaryota > Viridiplantae > Streptophyta > Pinopsida > Cupressales > Cupressaceae > Cryptomeria > Cryptomeria japonica. Next base: position 470,410,978 of record NC_081411.1, on the reverse strand, counting down.
CGATAGCAGAGTAGAACCGATAGTGTCCATATCGACAAAGCAGAAGTGAAGGAGGTTGCAGAGAAGGCAGACAAAGAACGGACAAAGTGTTATACCAGTGAAGAGAAAAGAGTAAGGTGGAGATCCAATAGAGAAGAAGAAGGGGAGAGGTTTACCGATAGATTTTATCAGCAGTTGAGCAGCATCAGAAGAGTGAGTTGGTGTAGCAGAGAGGGTATCTCACTGACAGAGTAAGGTAAATGAAATGGTTACAAGATTCACTTGTAACAAGACAACTACTTTTGATATTGAAGTTATCATTGTGATCACTAAGTTGTAGCTTGGTGCAGGGGTTGGTTCTCCTTGGTTTGGTGCCCAAAACATTGTAATAGAGTTTTCATTGTGAGGCTAGATTGGAGTAGTAGACTCTAGCAACATTGTTCACCAAGGTTTTTCCCATCTTGGGTTTTCCTTGTATATGTTGGTGTTATGTGGCGTCCCCTTGTGTGTGATTGCATTTGTATTGGTCTCCCCACTATCCGGTAAGTCTTTATTGAGTTAGATTTATTAACCGGTATTCTCACATAGGATAGCTAAAGGGAAAATTTTGAGAACCACTGATTCACCCCCTCCCCCTCTTAGTGGTGCATTGTGTCTAACATTTAGTGGCTTAACTTTGATTTTTCTCCTTCATGAATGTTAGCTGCCTCTTCTCATCAGTGTGATCTTAATTGTAGGAAGTTATTATTTTCTTTTAAATAAGTGTCTTTGTCTCTTTTCTAAGGTTAGAAAGAAAAGAGAATAAAAAAAGATCAGAAGATTTAGAAATAAAGTTACAAAGTGTTTTGAGTTTCTTTTCATTCTGAATAATGTATCGACTTTTGAGAAATAATGAATAAAGATATGTTATTCTGAGCACTTAGAGTTATTTTGGAAGCCTGGAAGCACTCATCCAAGGGGACCCACTTGGTGAGTGTTCCTGTGCCTTTGTTAAATTTAGTTTTCTTCTTTCACTGCAGTAGACGTCCTTGCATTGATTGTTCCTACAACCATTGGAAACAGATCCATTGACTATTCTTGCAGCCAAAGAAAACAGAGTAATTCTTGTTTGACAACTTTGGACTTCATTAGTATTTCTTGAGAGAAATTTATGTTAATGCAATTTTTCCTATAGCCATTCAGTTGTTTTGATTCTTGCTTACTTTTCCTGCATAGATTTTAGTTGCTGCAGTAATGTAGGGTAGCTATCACAGGAACTTAGTGCATATATAGTGCAGACCCATTTCAAGTATTACATCCCTGGGTTGACAATAAAATGAACTCCAACTATGGAGATAGTAACTTCATAGAGTGAATTTCCAAATGTCAGGTTGAGACTTTAAGTATAGTTATTATTCCTATTATTGGACTGAACACTCGCAACATCAAATGTGGGCACACTAAACTTGGAATGACTCATAAAAGCAATTTGTTGTTGTAATGAAGATACAGTTTGAGAAAGGTTATTAATGGTTGCTTCAGTTGAAGAATTTATGTTAGACATATTTTATTGAGAAGGTGGTGTGATGTTATTGAAAGAAGGCATTGATTAAGAATAAAGTGGTGGGACACTATGGTAATTAGGCATAGATGATGATTGAGTAGGAAATGGGACACTAAAAGGAGGAGTAAAATTATTGAATGAATTGCCCCCTTGTGTCACATTGATTGGTTCAAAGATAATAGGAATACTCATTGAAGGCATAGATAAAGATGGACGATTGAATGAAGAAGAGGGATTTCCCCCATGACTAATGGTTGTAGGTATGACATTTTAAGTTGAAGTAGCCATGATGTTTGAAGTGAAAGTAGGAATAATAGCCATAGAAGTGTTCAAAGGAATAGAATGATTGATTTATGTAGTGTGTAGAAGGTTGTGAATAACCTAAGTTCACAATACAACTCTTCATAAGCATAACATTAGAATCAACAATGTGAGCAATACTATGCAATATATCAATTCCATTCTTATCACTTTGAAGCATGCATTTTAGACATTTAATTAATGGAAGAGCTTCGCTATTAGGATATTATTGGGACATCCATTGTTGGAAATTGTCAAAATTATTGTCCAATTTTGAAAGTTGATCTATGGAAACTGTAGTCAAAGCTTTTTCTTCATCATGGGAATCATCAATTGGGTAGGTAGAGATGTTATTCGGATGGGAAGAATTAGCAATATCCTTATTGTAGAATTCACCCAAATTAGGCTCCATCTCTTTGGGAATTAAACCTTGGGAAGCCCTAATTCTAATGCTTTGTCTAATGGGGATAGTATAGGTAGAACTAATAGTTGTAACACTCATGCGCTAGAGGGAAAATTTGAAATTTGAAATTGAATTTTGAATTTTGGGAACAAAGTTTGCAAAATTGAATAAGGCAAAATTCAAGAAAATGATGATGATATAATTTGAACTTTGTGGAAAGAAGAAATGACACAATCTCCAAGAAAGTTTTATAATTAATAAAAAAGAGATTAAAATTTAAAATTAGGGCCAATGGGATACCACTTAATTTCAAATTTAAAATTGACAAAATTAAAATTAGGGTAAATTATAATTAACCATTTAATTTTAAATGTTCTCCTAGAAGTTGTAATGTTGAAATTGGGAAGTGTTTTTTTATTTTAGAGGGATCAAAACTTAACAAAATCAGCCAATTTTCTAGATTTAAGCAATTAAATATAGTCATAACAGTCTCCCAAAATTTAGAGGAAAAATCCAATGACTGTGTTGAAGTTGCACACGGTCCGCCCAACTTTTTTCGGAAATTTATCAGGGATGAAAACCTTGATGATTTGAGAGCTAACCCCAAAAAAATTATTGATTTTACAATCTCTAGATAGGCGAAATTAAGGTTTGAATGTCGAAATAGGACACTATTAGGGTTTTGAAAAAGATAAGAAATTGAATTGCAATTTTGAAAAAGGTCAAACCTAATGGATAGGGCCACCTTAAATAATATTTAGAAAACTAAAATTGGTTGAAATTGATTGAAATTTGCACAAAATCCAACTAAAATTGAAAATTAGGGTTTTAGCCTAACCACTGAATTTTAAAATTTTGAATTTTGGGAAAAGGAGGGAAATTGAAAATTTGAATTTAGGCAAGAAGATGAGTCTAAAAACAGTCACAAATCTGAAAATTAAATGTAAATCCAATTTTTGTACAAGTTCAAGTTGATGTGTGAAAATTAGGGTTTTGACAATTAACAACTTAATTTTATAATTTTGATTTGCAAATTGAACAAGACAATGAAAGAATTGAATTTGACAAGCAATACAATTTTTAGATCTAAGACAATAGATAGCAATTTTTGCAAAATACAAGTTCAATTTCAATTTTAATAACTAGGGTTTTGAATGAATTAACCACTAAGTTTTTGTAAATTGTAAGAAAATTAAACTTGTAAATGAAAAATATGTAATAATTTTCAATGTAAGGCATGTAACACGCTAGGTTCACCAAAATGTAATATGGTGAAATGTGATGAGGGGAGATCAAGTGGAAAGCTTTACTCCCCTCAAAAGAGGGATGAAAGTTTCACAAAGGATTCCCTTCAATGTTTCACACACATTACATTTAAAAGAAGGGTTGAATTGACTAGATCCAATCCCAATGGAAAGAGATTGAATACTAAGTGAATTGTAGGAAATTTGGAATATATTAGGAAAGTAAATTAACCCTCTTTTATGATAGACTAGTTGAATTAAGTAAATTGAGACTAAGTGTAGAAATGATAAAGAAGCAATTATATCTTGAGATAGAGATGTGGGATGAAGCTATGCACCTGGAATTAGCTATAGAATGTCGAGATGAAGCTTCCTTGCAAATCTAAGCAAAATTTGTAGGAACCAGGTTGAAGTTGCACACAGTCCTCCAAAAAATCCATGCATAGGGTTTTTTCATCTCTGGAAATGAAGCCTAAACGTGCAATTAGAGTTGCACACCTGCAACCTACATAGAGAAAAGAGACAAAAATGGTGTTGGGATTGGGGGTTTGCCCAGGTCAAACCTCATTTTGGAATTAACCAAGTTTTTGAAAAATGTTGCGAGTAAATGAAAGGAAATGTCTAAATTAAAATCCACCTCAAGAAGGGGATGTAATTGAAATGTTGATACCTTTGTAGATGAATTTGCTTGAATGGATATGTGAAATAGGATGTCTTGAATGCTGGTAGAAATATCCTCTTCAATGGTTGAATCCTTGTCTTGAATGCAACACTTAGCCTTGAAAGGAGACTTGAAATTCTCAATGCTTGAATGCTTATGATCAACTATGCTTATCAACTTATGATCCACCTATCGAAATTATCATCAACTTATGCAAATAGGAGGGGAAGTGCTCCTTATATACTTGCCAATTAGGGGTGTTTAGATAATTTCCCACCTTAGGCCAACATAGGGAAACTTTTCCCGCTCAACAATTGACAAGCTCAATGCAAGATAGGACCAAAGGGGGCCCAAAATAGGGCTAGGACAAGGGCACCACACCCTATCCTAGGAGGATAGGGGAGAAAGGGTAGGGGTGCCATGCCTCTGTCCTGCCCTAATTTAGGATAGGTAACAACTAAGAGACAATGCAGAGTGATGGAAAATGTAAGTTGCTGATGGCATGAGCATGTTTCGGGTCTCTGATCAGACTTAGGGATTTGTTTCCTAATGCAAAGGCCCAAATGTGGTTGAAAATTGCAAGGGTCGCAATTTTATGACACTACACTATGTTGTTGATAAGGGCTACATTAGAATCAAATGATTGAGATATACTATCAAGCTTGCCTTGGCAAACAGTGATCTGGTTGTCTATATTTGATGTGAATTTGGGCAGTATAAGGCATGACATATATCTTTCCTCCCTCACTCAATGCCTCAGAAATTGTTTGCAATATTTTGTTCAATATAACTTTAACATCATAAATCATCTTCTGAAATGTTTTCATACACACCTCCTTGAATCTATCCAATACTTTATTGGTGGTTGCCTTTTCCAATGACTCAAAATTGGTACTGATATTGTTGATTAATTGTAGCCATTTACTAGAGGGGTTATAATTTGGATCTAATTGTAGTTCTGGTGCCACCTTTTGCAAAACACTTACAAACATCTCAATCAACTTTTTGTCCTCGGTCTCCGATTTAACCAAGTCCTGACTAGCTTGAGCATGGAGTGCTGCAACAACCATGAGCCTTTCAACTAGAGACATCTATCCAATGTCAAGAGGTCTATCAAAATTAATGGATATTTTTGGGAAAATCCTTTTCCCTTGTCCTTTAGTGTGTCAATTTCCATGATTGCCAGGACATAATCAGTTTTATGCTTTCCTTCTTCTCCCTTATCTTGTAATTTGTCCTTATCTGATTCCTCTTTACCTACATCCTTTTCCAGTTCCCACTTAGTATGAACTTCTTCTTTATCCTTTTCTTTTTCTTCAACCTGTGCATTGGTGTCATCACTTGGTGTAGTATCATCTTTTGGTGTCTCCTTGGCCTCTTCAACTTTCCCTTCCACCATCTCCAAGTGGTCAACTGGAGGATTTTGACTATCCTTTGCATCAAGGGTTGTATTGGCCTAATCTTCCAGATGATAAGTGTCTTCCATATGAGATTCATCATCATACTTAGAGTTAATTGGCAACCGATTGTTCTTTAGAAACTTTTTCTATATATCTTCAATTTTTTTTCTCACTTCCTCAACCCTACCAACCATAAGCATGTTTACTCTGTTTTTGCTTCAGAATTCTTTCTTGTTGGATAGCTCCATGAGTCTATCAACTTCTTCTTGATAAATACAAGCACTGATATTGATCAATTCATGTTCTTTAATTTCCTTATCTAATCGGCTTGTAGTTATCCTTCTAGCATCAAGAATGTTATATAAATCTTTTGGAATCCTACGTTCTAACTCAATTAATGATTTGCTAAAGCTATGCAAATGCAAGACAACAATTTCTTCAATTTTCCTCTAATCATTCTCATAAATATTTTCATAGTATACACTAATATTCTTGAGATTACAATCACTAACTATTTCATTAGTTAATTTTTTTCTAGTCAATGGGGGAATGATAAGTGTATTTACCTCCCACCTTACCAGATTCAAGATCTTCATCAAGCTATGTCCTTATCTTCCTTCCTCTTTCTAGTCTACTGGTTAGGAGGGTTCATATTTTGTCTTTTTTCTTAGCTGAGCACCACTAGACTACGGTTTCCTAATTACTTTGACAAATTATCCTTTCTTCTTTGCTTTCTCTGCTTCCTCATTTGACTCTGTCTTAGATGCAACTAGAGATACACTGACATTAGTTCTTTTTGGTTTATACTTCTACTTCAACACTCCTTTTCTGGATGAGATTTGAGTTGTTGATGACTTTATCAAAGTAGGGGAAGACTTAGTCTCCTTAGGCTTTGACTGGGAGGGAACCGATTCAGTATTAGGCTTCTTTGATTCCATCTATGCTTTTATCTAAGCCTTCTTCTCCTTATCTTTCTTGATAGCTTCTCTGGTAAAGCCTATCTATTCTGCCACGACCTCAGCCATTTTTGTTACTTTTCTTTTCCTTTCGGCCTGAGTGAACTTCTTATGCAATTCCATATCTTTTTTTTTTAATGTGCCAAATTTTGGTTCTTGAGGGTCAACTAGTTTTCTCAAAAGATGTTGAGCATAGCTTTCAAGAGTTTGAGCATCAACCTCACAACCCAATGGCATTATCCATATTGTTCTTGGCTCTGCTGCCTCCATGTGGCACTGGTCCTTGTCGACCATGAAACATATAGTATCTGCATATTTGTCCACCACTTCCTTAGGTATCCTTTCCCTATTCTTCATTCTGCCTTGGAAGGTTTTGAAGAAAATCCATAGGGAAGGTGTCTAATTCTCTTTATTTCCCAATCTTTGCAAACCTTATTTGATCTGAGTGGCTACCAGTAAATCATATGCCCATTGGACCCTACCTGTCCCATGGATTTTATTCATGAAGTATAGTGCCAGATAGACAATCAATGAACTATATTTGAAAACATTCTTCTTGTCTATTTTGATTTTCTTCAAATTTCTCAGGAGCTCTTCAAGAAGAACTGTGCATAAGTCATAGTGCATATCCTCTTTTAATCTAATAAGCTACGTATATTGTAGTATTAGAGATTGAATTGAATCTTCTAGACTAATAAACTTTGTACCCAATAATCATCGATGCAAATTTGACATCATTCTCTAAGATATCATCAATCATCGTTGAACTACTATCATATTGGGCACTGACTAGTTTTGTGATGGTTGGGTTTGTTACCTTCCTCAAATTAGGTTTTCCACCAGTTTGGTGCAGACATGTAGTCTTACATGAATGGCTTGCTTGGTTGTCTTGTAGGGTCTGTCCAACCATATGAATTCATTGTGGACATGGCTAAAAATATACCTTACCCATTTATCTTCATCAAAAATTGGAAAATGAACAAACTACGTGAAACCCTTCTTCTATAACTGTGCATATTCTGGTTTGGGGTTTCCAACTTCATCCATTATGTGCTCAATATACAAGGTCAAGATATCCTTATTTATGGTTTCCTCAATTGTACAATGAATGTATGCCCTAACATCATCAATGTACAAAACTCCATATGGCACAGATGAAAAAGCACCATTGGGATCATCCTCAACGGACTTAAATTGATGGCTTTTGAATTGTGGCCTTTCTCTTTCAAAAATTTCTACTACTAAAGGTGTATTTATAGAAGAAGACACCATTTCAAGACATTTTAGGGTTCAAGGGATGAACACGCTTCAGTAAATACCTTTTTCTTCTATTAGATGTAGAAGAACTTCTTGTCGGTTCACCTCAGGCCTTCTAATCGCCTTGAAATTTGGTTCACCTTGCTCTGCAACTTCAACTATTTGATCGCAATGTGAGAAATGATTCATACTTCTCCCTTTTTTACTTTGCAAACCCTAACTTTAAGTTGAAATAAATGCAACTATAAATCTCAACCGGATGTCCTGTTCAACATAATCGATTCCATCAGATTCCAAGATCGATATGATAAATTCTGGATAATCATCTCCAAGAATCTACAATCAACCTTGATCACTCGTAGATATTTTTAGGGGGTTTTGCTACATTTTACATGAATATACCACCCCCAAGGCTAAATGCCTTAGTTACCAGATGAAGATCCTACACCGGATTTAGGTACAGATCCACTGGCTGCCTTGGATCCATCTTTTCTAACCCACATCTTCTCATGCTTGTTCCTGATCTCTTGTACTTTTCCTTACCTTTTTCATTAGCTTTGTTCTTGTCTACTAGAGAATTCTTGTTCATATTCTTGCTTTTGAAATACTTTGCAATGTGTCTGATTCTATTGCATGCATGGCAAACAACATTGTTCTTCTGAATGGCCTTGTTATTGCTCTGATTTCCTCTAGATCTGTATTGATTAGCCATATGTCCAAATATAGTACAAGCATGTTATCTGACATTATTGACTTTGACATTCAATTGACTTATGACCATACTTATTGCAATTGTAACACTGATTGGTGAATGATGTGTTATTCTGATTGATTTTATTTCTACATTGACTTGCCATATAACAAAATTTATTACAAACAAAACGTTTACCATTGAACTTGTGAGCATTAGGTTGTCTTACCGGAGGATTCTTGCTCTTCTTATGATTAAGCTTTGCATTGCTTTATCTAGATCCAGAGGATTCTCCTTTCTCAAATCTAAGTCCTCACATATCTTTTCCATGTCTTTGACTTTCCAGCATCTCATCAAGCCTTGCTAAGCTAAAATTGAATTTGTCTTTGTATTCATTTGTAGTAGCAATTTCATCTCTTAGGGCAACAATCTATCATTCAAGTTTTTTTCCATCATTCCTTGATTGTGTCAACTCAAGCTTCAACTGAACATTCTCATAGGTGAGTCTAAAGCATTCATCTAATCCATCTTTCAATGACTGAGTCAAACTTTCTTCTTTCTTCTTCTGATCTTCAATCTCCTTAGTCAGCTTCATCACAATGGATTGCATCTCATTCTTCAATACAACATTCTCTCTAGCAATCTTATCACATTCATCAACTTTGTTCTGATTTTCCATGGTTTGTTCTTCTTTCTCCTTCATCTTGTCCATCAACTCTTTCCTTTTGTCTCTTGAAGTGTTGACTTGTTCTTTCAAATTTTTAATGAATTCTTCGGGTGCATTCAAGTTTCTCTTTAAGGAACTTATTTCATTTCTTGTTGCATCAAGATCCTCAAGTGCCACACAAAGGTGTCTTTGCAAACCGTAATCCATTGATTCAATCTCCCAGACCTTCCTGAAGCAATTAGGCTTCCTCAGAGGAACTAGGCTCTGATACCAAGTGTTGAAATCAAGGAACACTAAGAGGGGGGAGGGGTGAATCAATGTTCCATCGGTAAATAAATTTTCAAACTTATTCTCAGACCACTGAAAGCAAATACAAGAAAGTAAAATGTAGAAACACAAGATAATCAGCCACAAGATCATAACACTAGGATTTTTAAATGGAAACCAGGAAAGGGAAAAACCATGGTGGGATTGGAACCCACAATATTCATATACTATGATCAGGATTATATAAATATTACAAAAGGAGAATGCACATGCATTCAGACACACTGCTTATAGCTCACTACTCAAATTACAATATGAAAGTCTCACTAACTTACAAACCATTTATAAAGATGACTACAATGGTTGAACTCCAAAATAGCATCAAGCAATGCCTGGATGAGTTCCGGTTAAGTGCAAAAAGTTTGACTATAACACCTTTGTAACTCTGCCCTGTTTTGCTTCTTAGTTAGCTATCAGATCAAGAATGTGCACGTGAAACTATGCCAAATAGGTTTCTTGATCAGTGCTCACTCATATCATCACCCAAAAAGATATTCTACATCAGTCATATATATTTGCAATCACAAAATAAAACATTCATCAAGTCAACCATCCATAATATGCAATGTAACGTATAACCGGGTGTTGGCTTAAACCAGATCTCTAAAACATATGTGGATCAATCAAATGATGTATAAATTATTTCTACCTTTCGGCCCTATCATCCCATGCATGAATCTATCCACCAAAATCACTGCGAAGATTTTGGACCAAAAGTGTTCTTATCCTGAAATACCAGTGATAGATTACCAAACCACTTCCTCTACCAGTTACCAAAATCCATAACTACCAGATAGAATTTCCAAGGAGAGTTGCCATCAGTGACAACCCTAATCCATTATCCATGCACTAGAATCCACTGGATGAGTTTCAATTGCCAGCAAAGCCTATACCAAGGAACCATGCTCTAAAACCAATTGTTGAACACACAAATACACTAAGAAGGGGGGGTTGAATCAGTGTATTCTTAAATACTTCTAAAAACACTTTTCAAAATTCATAAGTAATTATTCATATAATGCAGAAGAATTTGAAGATCAATAACACAAAACAAAACACTAGGATATATGTGGAAAACACAAGATGGGTAAAACAATGGTGAGAAAATGTTGCTTGGAGCTACTTTCCAAATCCAACCTCATAAATGTATCAACTGTTGACAACTAATTTGAAGGCACTAGCCTTTAGGAGACAACATTCTACTAAAATTTATAGATACCAAACCAAAGGGGTACCAACCTCCTATATTTTATGGACACCAATTCAGAAGGAGCACCATCCCCCTACAGTTTATGGACACCAATCCAAAGGAGAAAAAACTCCCTTACAATAGCTTACTTTAAAATTTGGGACACCGATCCCTTTACAATATTCAAGGTTACAATCTTGATGAAGTAAAAAAATGAATTAAAATGGACCTCTATAGTTATGCTCTATCTCTTCAAAAATTTGGTTCACACCCTTTCAGCTTTGCAACTCTCCCTTCTCTGCTAGATTGATAAAACTATATCTTCTCTCACTTTGTTCTCCCTCTCTACAATTTCTATATCTTTCTTCTCATTACCAACAACAACATCTATATCAATTTTCATTCTATTTGTATGCTTTGTATTAACCTCTAAAAAGTCAATCAATACCACATCACAAATCATACAAGAAGCTAATTTCATTATTTTCATGCAATATGATATGTACATATTTCTATGCTTGCATTAGGATTGTTCATTAAGTCGGCTTGCACTCTGTTCTTATCAATAGAACATAAAGAATCCATCCCATTTTGTAATTTTCCAATTTCATTCAATAGACAGCTATCTAAGATGACTTGTACAAATTCCCAAATGCTTTGTTATCATGCCAAAAAATGTTCCTCTAGATCCTTTAAATTTGGACCATTGATCCACTTGATTTGACCAAAAAGATTTGGTCATTGTTGTCACTGTGGCGGTTCCACATGCCACATAATTTTATAGTTTGCTCAAACTCCATGAGTCTTCTTCTATGTCACACCAGAGAGTCATGTTCCCCCTAACCTTAACCATTAAGAACATGTGGCATTGGGTCACAACATTGCGACCTGACATTTTCATACATCAAACCTTGGTGGAAACTTTTTCATCCTCTAAACAACTACAAATGTCTGATACCCTACATCATAACCTTGCTTACCTTCCATATCTTGCTTCATTTTGAGATTAGGTCTATCCCTCCTTAAGATTTCAATCACACCAAGAAAATTGTGTATTCCTTCCTTCTTCTTCCCATTAGATGCATGCTTAAACTTATCCACCTTCCTTAGCAACTCATCCTTAAGATTTTCACTTTTTTTTTTCATTTGTTCCACCCGTTGTGACACCCCTATGATTGTTGATAGACCATTATCCTCTTTGAAAAATAATGAAGAAAACACTCCTTCTATCACCATATAAACATGCCTTTTAAACCAACCTTGAACCTACAAAATCAATTCACCCTTGACCTTCCACAACTCAAATTTTGATACCAAATCAACATCATTGCCCTCCAAAATCAAATCATTCTTCAAATTTTTTGTCTTGGTACCTTCAAGTTTTGAAATGGATACAACCTCCATGTTCTTTTCTTCTTCTACTTTGATGAACTCTTTCCTACCAACCATCATCACCTTAGCTTGCTTGGTTTGCTCATTATCTTCCTCCATAAACAAATATTATGTGATGTCTATTTATATTGTCTCCTCTTGTCTTCTCCTCTAAATAATCTTCTTGATAGGCCATGTAACCTTCTTTTTTATTCAGAAATGCCAACTTTGCTATTGTTTCTCTCTCTCAAGCAACTATTGCATCTCAAATTCTATTCTTTTTTCTATTTCTTCTCGCATTTCTTTTATTTTCTCCAAGTCTTTCCTTAACTCTATTATCTCTTGTTAAATTTTTATTTGTTCTTCCTTCTCTTTTTTCTTCTCTACCTCTCTTCCCTCTCAATTTCTCTCTTGTTTCTTATTTTGTAAACCCTCACTCTGCAATTATCTCCTCCACACATCCATTCTTCACACACAAAAATATCCTCTACCCATTAGGATTATGGAGGATGCACTCTCCAAGACCTATTCTACCCACTTCCTCTCAGTGGAATAAATCTGCACACCTTCTACCCAGCTTCATCACTATTGGAGGATACAACAAACTCTCTCTCACAACTCCCTCTCAGGGTCTTCTAGCTCTGATACCAATTTTATGTAGATCAGGGGTGTAATTATAAGGATGATACCATATTTCACAACCATGAAGGCTTTCAATCTTCAAATGCAAGTTTTAAACCCTTAACTTGTGGGTTTCACCCTTTAAGGCCTAATCTACCTAATAGTACTTCAAAACAAATTTTTTGAGCATATCTTCCAGGAAAGGACCAATCTTCAAAATATGGTTACCAATTAGGATACCCTTTATGTCCCTTGTTAACATATCAAATTTTTATATTGTGTTGTTTTGGAAAAAAAACCTCAATAATTGACTGGTAATGCTGCAACTAGGCCTAATTACATGAACAAACGTGTACTAGCAATTGAGGTTTTTTGCCCATTAATTTGAAACCATAACTGATCCCCAAGAAATAAAACTTGATTGAAATACCCATTTGGCCCTTATTTAACATATCTAAAAATTAGAGTATGTTATTTTGTACAAAAACCTTCAAAATTTGATTTTTTTTCTCTTGTTACCTTGACTAGGGTTTCGACCTGGTTGTAGTAAAATGGGCATAACTTATTCAAAACTTACTAAAAAATGAAGAGACTTGAATTGAATGAAATTATACTCTAAGATATTTCATATCTGATTGGTCTCATATCAAGGGAAATAGGCCTATACTATGCAAAGAAACAGAGAAAAAATGTTTTAGATTTTAAAAAAAATAGGATATTTAATTACTTTTTGCTTCACAAAACTGACAAACACCTTTATGTCGACCATAAAATCCCTTTTTAAAAATTTCCCATCATTACCCAATAGTTAAAAAATAATTTTTCAACTTCTAACCATTTGTCTTCCCATACATGACAAAAATGCAAAAAGTGCATTGACAATTTTTACAAACTTGACAACTTTCACAACATTTGTAATATGACCCAAAATTGAACTCCTAAGACTCAAACTCAACTTAAACAAGTCCAAAATGGTCTCACAGACCTTATTACATGATCCAAACACAAAATTCAAATCAAAATAACAAAATGGCCTCATGGAGGCATGAGGGCAACCAGGTGCTCCTACACAACCTTGCAAAGCTACACTCTTTTCATTTCTTCTAGCTCCATGGGCCCTGACACAACATGTGGCAGCTAGTTTCTTCATCACAAGACTTTCCTAATTTCATCGCCTCTTCATGCAATGGTGCAATTTAAGTGATACATGGCAGTCTCCTGCTACTTCGTAGGCTAATTTTCCACTGTTATCTCCTAGGCACGAGGTTGTGGTGTAGCAACTTTTTAGATTGCAAGTCATATTGACAGTTATCCCTAATCACTATGATCATGTTCCTAATGTTACATCACAATATCATAGTATTTCTCGATGATCTGTGCTGACCACTGTGAACATGCACCCAAAAACTTCATGATCCATCGCAACATCATAGTCTTCCCTAGCAGTCTATCTTGATAGTTGCAAACTTGTGCCTAATACTTCATAGAAACTCGACACTCACTCCAAGTTGAGTGGTAAAAATAACGTGAGCCATTGCTCACTTAAACAACACTCATTGAGATCTCTGTAAGAAACTGATACTGCCACCACAATACCAATGTGGGATAATTGGTCAAAACCATTACACGTATAGGTTTGCATGATCTATCGATTATTCTCGAAGGTGCACATCAACTCTATGTTAGTCAGCCTCTCAAAGACTTCTTTGTTTCTCTCTATCATGTCAACCCACATCAATACTAATTCCTTCCTTCAGTACATATCCTTTTGACATCGATGACAAGATTATTAGACCAAAATTAATATCATTTTCAACTAGCAGTTTACTCTTCCATGGTTGAGTAATGTCATTGGGGTCACTCGTGCACATTCATGTGCCATCTATATCTTCAAATTATAGATTTTTAACCTTTGTTTTCCATCTAATTGTTTGAGTAGTATTGTTTGGGGCACTCATGCAGATTGTTGTCTTCTTGATCTTGATCATAATATTCATTTCAGAGGAGGTTCTTCATTCAACATTATAGCAGTTATCATTTGACATTTTTCTGTAGTTTCTTGTGCTTTGAGGATGTTCTTCATGCTCCTATTCTTTTTTAGATATTATTTTCTTGGAGGCTTCTTAGTCCTTCCTTTTTTAGCAGTTCATGTTTCTTTTCATGCGTTGCATCTCTCACTTTTGGAGAGGGTTTTTTTTCCCATGTGCTTTTTCTCCTTTTCTTTGCTTAGAGAGACTTCATTAGTTTGTACATGGTTACCTAATTAGGCCTTTTTTTATCGGGACCCATTTTTGCATTCATGCATTTAGATTTTTTTACTCACCCCAAGTTTCACTTAAAGGGGGGTGTTAGAGCATATTTAGCTATTAGTTACTTTTTTACAACTAGTTAAGCTTTTTTTCTTAAGTTCACTTAGGAGTGCTTTTTTAGTTGTAGACCTAGTTTATCTTTATGCATCTATTTTAGCTAGATTTGAGCTTTATTGGTTCTTCTAAATTTAGCTTAGTTTTTTCTTTGTAAGCACCTCACTGTACAATTGTAATTTATCTTGTAGTTTTTTATTCTTTTCTTTTGAGTAATATATCATTCTTTTGTGCAACTCTTTCTTGTGGAAGGTGTTCGTGTTTGTCGTTTGATCTTGTAGGCTTGTGTTGCAATCTTTTGTGTTGTAAAATTTAATAGTTGTGTATATAAAAATACAATTGTCAATCTATATACTATGAATGTATTCAAATTGTTCATGTATATATGTTTAAAATATTACATATATTAAATAAACTATAATACCTTATAATTATGTATGCCATATTTTTTTTTAAATATGCTCTTGTGACTGCTATGTATACCACTTATTTCAACCCATTTCTACAATAATATGAATATATATAATATGGATTTTAAGATAGTACCCCATACAAATTTTATACACTAAAAAGTCAGCCAACCCCACAAAACATGACTTTTTTGTTAGTTAATTTGTGGTTGATTCTACATAGACATTTAATAACTAAATAAATCAAGGAAAGCTTGATAAGGCTTCTCACATTTCTATATAACAATATCTAATCATCTAGTAACATTGTCATTGGTTTGGATCAATATTATAACACATGATCTTGATCTATAAAAATCCTCTATCTTGAGCTTTCATAGCTCCAAGTTAATACCGCAAAAGTTTTCCATGCCCATTTTACAATTCTTGTCATCCTCCCTAAAATTAATAGCTTCTTTATGCATCATCCCACTTAAACCAACATTACTATGAAAAAAAACTTTGTTCCTATCATCTAATACCAAATTTGATCATAATTTGATCCCAAATCAAATTAATCAAACGTGTGAAAATGCTTCCTATAATAATCTAAGAGAAGAGACAAACAAATATATATAATCTAAAAATAATTTATAAGAATTAAAATCATTTATCATAACACAATTATGTATCCTAGGAAAATCCTTTTGGGAATATTTTAGCCTGCAAACACTAAACCAATATATTAATTCTAAAAAACATCAATTTCAATATAGTATATGCAAATAGCTTATATGGGAGACAAAATGAATACTCTAATCTAGAGAAAGGTTGACAACATAACAATAACTACAAAATACACTATATAAAATCCATCCCAAGTACTTAATAACTAAATAAACCAATACGTGTAAAAACTAAAAGACGAATCACAAAACTATATGAGCTAATACTACCCAAAAGTCAAGCCAAAATTTTAAAAATGGTCTATTCCTTACACTTGTCATAGGAATTATCATTACATGTCACTATATCTTTTTAGCTTAGGCACTCTAATTTCGTCTTATCTAAACCATTTAAAGATAGTTTATTATAGTCATAATGATATCTCATATGTTGGTCATTGCTATAACTCTTTTATATGAATAGATGTTCTTACATTTCTAATGTGGGGTCCTAACTTGAGCAGGTCATGACTTTCAATCCAAGAAGATAATTGAGGCTATTTTATATAATTGAATATTTAAGAGAGCTCCATCCAATTTTTCATAACCTTATCTAGTTAATTAAAGTCTATTTTGATCATTTTTGGAGTTACAAACAACATCTATAGCCTATTAATTATATTTCAGCATTCTCACTGTTAAGATGCAAGTTGAGATACCTTTCCTAAATAGTGCAAATAAATTTTGGCAATTGTTACCTTGTTCCTACTATAGTCATAATTTGTCTTCTCATTTTAGTACAAATGATGTTTTGAGGAATTTGAGTATCTTAAAGTGTTGTGTTAAATTATTTTTTCTTCTTAAAAAGTCTCCATAACAAGACAATTTTAATCATGTCAACACTTTCCATATTTTTGATAACTTTCTTAGCAATTTTTCAAGTTTTGCTAACTAGGTCAATCACTGACAAAGTTTTGCTAACTAGGTCAATCACTGACAAAGTTTTGCTAACTCTTATTTTCACTGCGTTCTTGAAACTATTTTTCTTGTCCATTCTTCGAAAGTCAAAATGATAAATATAAAATTTGTCAAATTTATTTCTTGTGTCGGTATTTTATTTAGTGTCGGTAGCTTCAAGACTTCGAATAAATTTCAAAATCTTCAAAATTATATCATCCCTTTATGTGTTGGCAATTTTAGAAGCTATCAAAATTTATGAAATCCCTGACATAGCTCAAAAAAGAGAATTAAAGTGTCAAAGGAAGATAAAGTTAAAAATACAAAGAAAACCCCCCATTGTTGGTAAATCAAGAAGTAAGCATAACTTGTGAAACTGTTGACAAAGTTAGCAAAGAAAAAGACTTCACCAATAGAGGCTTGTATTGGAAAAAAATAGAAGTAGCAACAAAAGATGGAGTTTACAAAAAAAATCCCAACAAAATTTGCATAAAGGGGCTTTTCACCAAGTATGTTTGAGCTTAACATTAAGTGAATGTCAACAAAACAAAAGGTTTGAAAAAAAATTAAATTTTTGATAAGGTTTTCTAATAGTTTCATGTGTTGATAATGAAGTAAAACGGGAATTGATAAAACAAAAAGTTTGTACAACTACCAAAATTGCTAACAAAGGAGGGAATGCGAAGAGATTGAAGAGAGACAAAAGCATAAGTTCCTAAAACCTAATAAATTTTTGTCGTGGTTACTAAGGAGACATAAAACTACCATCAGCAAGTAATGACTAGTACAAAAGGGGCAAAGGCTTTTAATAAACTCTCATATATATAGTTATCGACACAATTTTAAAAAATGTTTGTGAACAAATAGATTGGTGAACAACAAAGGAAGGGTTGTCTTGGGGAGAAAAAAACAATAATAAGAGGAATCTCCTTCCTAACAATTAGTTGTATGTTTCTACTATTTGCACGATTGGAATGTGGAAAAGTAAGGGGATGTGCTGCTAATTTTTTTGAAAATTTGTTGCTTTCTTCCTCCACTGCTAAAGGACAAAATCTGGTATAAATTCTAGGGATATGAACAATTAAAAAGACTATAAAGTCAATTACTTGAGTCGGGGACACAAAGATAGGACATTTTAACCTAAATATTTTTCAAGAAGAATCAATGATCCCAATAGGCACCCAATTACCCAAAAATTGATAGAAAGAGGTCTAGTACGAGTAGCAAGGTTTTAGGTTTTAGTTCAATGCATGAACCTAGTTCTAGAATGTATCAATTATCACATTCTGGAAACCAAGGAAATTAGGACTAATAACAACCACATGTTGATCATGATAGATATAGACATCATTAGTGCCAATTTGAGGTTGTCCTAAAGAGAAGAATACAAAATTTGGGATTTTAGTTTGTCTTGTAGCTATTTCTCTGAGAAGAAGAAAGTTTATAAAAATGTTATTGGAAAGGAATGGCTAGCAGTTTCAAAGAAGTAGGGCTCTCATCTGCCCAAAAATCTACATAAGTCATACTTTAAAGATGAAATTGCACACATTATAGTGTTATTACACAAGCTGCATGAAAATGAGAAGGCTCGTGATTTTGAGGATATGATGTATTTATTTGTACAAGTAATTTGCGTTGGATAAATTTTCCTAGATTGAGCTAGTTTTATTTTAGACAGGTTACACTCTACCTTGACCAGTGTTCTTTTTCATAAGACCTTCTAAATATCTTCCTACTTGTTATATGCCTTAGCTACTACTCACCCATGGCCTAGGTTGAATCACGTGAAATAATTCGATGATAAAATTCAAATATATGATTATTATCTAGAGCTTCAATTGAAAAAAAACAATAAGAATTTTAGGAGGGTAAACAATGTGTTTACCATGAGATTGGTGTGGAGATTGTGGTGAGATATCAAAGAAAGAATCTCTCCTAAAGACAAAACTTTAATTAAAACCTATGGCAGCTATTTTATTCAGTATCAAAGGTTCACATAAATTAGGATAGCCAACTATGATGGGTTACCTCACAAATTGCCTAGGTGCCTTGAGGATAAATTTGTATTAATAAAATTGTGAAGACAAATAGTTTTTCTCAAAGAAATAAAGTTGGCTACTCTTTTCATATTAAGTTAGGATTGTATTCTTGTGATTCATAGTCTAATGCTCTAAATTTGGATAGAACGGTTTCTAAATATAATTGTACCATGTATGAGAGAAGGTTTCCCTTTGATAGTCAGGATTATATTAAGAGAAACTTGTGTCTGAGCTCATCATTCAATCATGTTCCTCACCTAGAAGATTTATGGGTTGACAATGTAGATGGATATAAAGTAAGAATGAGGAATTGGTTCAGACTCAGTGTTAAATAGATTATATTATATAGACTTGGTTGGGATGTCTTTAGCATTAATGATGATGAATCTAATTTAATTGATCCAATTTATTATTCATGTATTCATGTTTCACCAATTGTTTGTAGAGATTGGAATTAAAGAGACCTTGGTGATTTACGAACTAGGATTGGTGTTGTCTTGAAAAGAGAACAAGAATGGGTAGCTAAGAAAAATGGAGACAATGCAGAAACAAGAAATAAAGGATCTACATCGATGAGTACACAACCTTCCCCAAATACTATAGCCTCAACACCTAGTGTGAATATATCTTCACAACAACATATAGTACTAGGATGTGTTAGTGGAGGAAACGAAGATGATCCGAATAAAAATAAACACCTAAGAAAACATGTGAAGGTGGTCCTTTACTAAATTTAGGTGACTCACAAAACAAGGAGAAAGATTTTGAACTAAATATCCTAAATGCAAATTCTCTAGAAGAAGATGATCTACCAACAGGAGCTCAAGGAGACAAAGCCTCCCTAATTTTCCCATTTGGTCAACACAAAATTAATAAGGCTTCTCCTTTAAGGAGAGCTCTTGATTTTTCAACCCCTAGTATGTCCTCTCAAATAGATTCCACAAGAATGCCATCTTGGTTGGAATATTCATTAATAAATAAAAGGAAAATGGTACCATTTCAGATGCTCGATAATAATTTAGTGAGTAAATTACTTCAGAGAACACCCAAAGCTAAAAAGTTAAAAACAACATTTAGGTTGATGGAAGATAAGGATACTAGCAACAACTATGTAGAAATTTCTCAACCCATAACAGATAAATATCCTAATCAAGCTACTCTAGATGATCCCCCCATCAATTTTTAGATCCCTGTGAATCCATTTGATATTTTATCTAGGTCAAATCCATATGTAATTTATTTAGATTTGCAAACTAGACAGTGTAAAATCTACCAAAGTAGCCCTGTGCATCTTGAATTTTGTTTCATGACCTATTGACCTACATGACAAAGTGAGTGTTCTGCATGATTCTATATATATTTATCTACTACGTCACTAGTTTGCAATATCCCAACACTTCATTTGATGTTTTTTCAAAGCCAGATCTAAATGGACTTTGTAGGGGTTGAAAATTAGTCACTAATACATTTGGCCTAAAATTTTGACGAAGAAGATATATTTTGACCACATTTGATTTGTTTTTGAAAAAATGCCCACATTCATCGGAATTTCAATGAATATTCAACATTTGGTTTCGATGGAGTAGGAATTGGCAATGAAATTTATATATTTTTTTAAAAAGTGCCCATGTTCGGCGAAATTCCAATGATCTTGGGCAGTACTTTAAAAAAAAAAAGACCAAGTCATTTGATAAGCATTATTCCTGCCTCTTCATCCCATCGACCTCTACCATCACAAAAAAATTGGGGGAGGGAAACAGTTCTAGATTGGGGTGCCGCCAAGATTTGGTTGAAGAAAAAAGGTAGGGTAATCAACCAATTCATTCACAGGATGTTTTCTTGAAGAAAAAATTGTTATGTTTGTGACAATTAATGTGTCGAATTTGCTTGATGTGGTGATGAAATTGTTTAAATTTTACATAGGAGGTTGCATTTGTCTTGATGGATGATCAAGTTGTATCCTTCTTATAATGAATTTTACTGCTCATAATTTTTTTCATACAAACGCTTCACATCAGCCATAGACGACAATTAGGGGGTTTAGGCATAAATACACTACCATTCTAGTAGATGGAAGAAAATACAATCCCTCATGGCTGATTAATAACAAAGCCTTTGTCGTATCCACAATGACCCTTACGGTGGCTATAGAACAATTGAAGGATCATACACTCTTCATGAAGTGTGGTGGAGGTTGCCCCAATAAGACACTCATGGAGTGATGGATTAACAACTTTGAGGGAGTGTAAGTATTAAAACCCTTCTGAATGAATTAATTCTAGTTGAATGCATTGGTTCTTCTCTAAACATTTTTTTGTAGTATGGGAGTCTACTCTTCTTTGACAGTTTAAGCTTAAATTTCATAGACTAGGTCCCCAATTTCTCCAATGAAATATAAAATTAGGAACCCTTTATGTGGATCATTCTTGCCAAACTTCTTGTGAAATATTGGAACATAGAAGTCCTAATTAAAATAGGAGATTCCCTTGGCTGCTTTGTGGGGATAGATAAAGATTTTCTTAATGGTAGGCCATGCTCAATGACTAAATTATTTAGTGAGTTTGATTTGAATGTTGGGATCATGGAGGAGTTGGAGATTATATTTAAGAATGGGATATGGTTTTAGAAGGTTGTTGTAGAAAGGAGTTGGTTTGAAGAATGGTGCCTCCCAAAGAATAGTTCTAAAGCTATATGCTCATTAGGAGAACCAAAAGAATCATAGGTAGTGAGAAAAGGGTTTGTAGTGCCCATATATTAGAAGAACCATAATTAAATCTTGAACATCCTCAAGGAGATAGTGGTTGGCTATGCAAAGAAGAATAAGGGGAAAGGAAAGAGCACTGTGATAGAGGATGAAAACATGAAGGTTACTAAAAAGCATAAAATTTCTTTGCTATCTGAACAAGTGTCAACATCTCCAAGAAAGCCCTCTAAGGTGGAAGGATATTGAATCCCTACTTAGACATATGCATAGATCAGTTCATATAGGATTTGGAAGAATTTTTTTCTATCAAGAACCTTGAATGTATACAGATCAAAACCTTAAAAAATCAATAACAGACCAATGCCTCTATCCAGGGATATATATGACACTTTATGGATAGAATATCTTATCAACTCAAGAGACAATTTCTCATCAACTATGAAGGTTCACATTGTATTACACAAACAATAAGAACTCAATCTTTCACTTAATGCAACAGCATGTGATTCACATCATAGCAAATCTATACACAAAATTATCAAGATGACAAAGATAATCATCAACACAAAAGTGTACACAATATTTGGAAAAAAAGTGAACCTTGTATATTAACCTTCAGGAAATGATTGCATACATAAGATGCACTTGCAAATACTTCATTACAAATTGCTTTCACAAAATGGTACTTCTTCTTCCTATAGACTTCCCTAGTACAAATGACTTTCAATCCTTACAGCAGCATGATGTTCTATCAAAATCCCCATCTCTGCTATCCCAAAAAAAATTACTCTCTATAAGTATGTCCATGAAAAGGCATATATGAAAGGACACACCCTTTCATACATAAGAGGGAGTTATAGACCGTTGCATTCCCAAAGGACACACCCTTTGGTTTGAAAAATAATTACAAGTAAGAACCCTAAATACATACTAAATAAAAACTTTAATAATACTCTTTTCAATCTTTCACTTTGATAAAATTTCATTTCCGTTTATGTATTCTTTGATATTCCTCATCATCAAGCTTTGATGAAATATCCTGCACATAAATTAAACTAATCAATTTCATTGATAAATCATATATTACTCTTGATTAAGTTTTGCTTTTGAAGTATTAATAATCTTTATTCCCTCATAAAACTCAAAGCACTTTACACTTGTAAATATTTATTCATAATACAATAATAATTTACCCTAATATAGACATTTGATTTTATGACCTAGGGCAAATAAATAAGTATATGCAATATAAGTCCATTTTAATACATAACTGTTTTCATCATTTTAATCAAGGTAAAAAAGAACTCTCCAAAATAAAACACATTTTCTCTTTTGGTCCAAATCTAATATTTTGATCTTTAAATTATTGGCATTTTGATGATGCTATGATTTTCATTGATGGACACACACTTGTTTTGAGATCACTTTCTTTATGTATGAGTTATGCTCAACCGGTATTTGTTCCAACCGGTATTATGTATTATAGTCTTTAGACTATTGGTGTTTTGCAGATGATGTTTACTGGTCATAAACTGACTAAAGACCCAAAGCGATATGAAGACCTCAAGCGGTTCAAGGATCTCAAGAGGTATGAAGGAACAAAGCGGTAGTTAACATTTTTCCATTCTTTATTTTTGACAACCGGCAATTGATAAAATGTATGAACTGGTATTACTCTATCATGAGTTACCAATGGGTATTTCTATGATGATTTATCATCCACCAACACTTTGGCGGTGATTTTGTGTCGTGTTACCAAATGTGTCTAGATGCACTAAACCTAGGAACTTGTAATGTAATCCTATTGGACCAACATGAAATTAGACTCCTTTATAAGGACATCATGTCTAGGGTTTTTAGTTGTTGATGAGGTTTTGTATGTGTGATCACAGAAGGGAAGATTAGGTCTGTGTGAAGAGTAGAAGTGTGGAAATATTGAAAGACTGAAGTAATGCTGAAATGCATTAACAATGAGCTATCATGGATCTAACCAAGCATACTATGCTAGTACCTACATCACCTACTTGTTGATTACTCATATCTTCAACAAGTCTGAAACCCTTAACTGGGTAGGCCTAGCAAAGCCTTTGTAAATCCTCTAACAAGGTGGTTCACAACTGTGAATTTGAAATCCTCTCACAAGGTAGTCTTTAACAAGACTTATCTCCTAACAGAGATCTAGATTCCTAACAGGATCTGTTCTGGTGAAGAACATTGTATGACCTTAATCGGTCTGACCTTAACTGGTCTGGTTTCTATTCTACAGATAGTTACTTGTGAGTTTCTGCTCACCATGGTTTTTCCCATTTGGGTTTCCACATCAAAAAATCTTGTGTTATGGTGATTGTGCTCTTGTGGGTGAATTCTCTATTTTCTATTTGGTTTGCATTTATTTTAACTGGTTTATTAGTAAATCTATTGTACCGGTTATCTGTTAAACTATTCAAGAGTTTGCATTCAACATTTTTTGGTATACTAATTCACCCCCCTCTTAGTATTCATCAATTGGTATCAGAGAAAAGCTTTCTATAAGTCTAATCACTTGGAAGGAGATATGGGGGAATACACTATGAGGGAAATTACTCATCATCTCACTCAGACTGAGAAAGCCTATGATGAACTCAAAGTCAAGTATAAAGCCTCTCTGGTAAAAAGAAGAGAGCATGCTAAGAAACTAATGGAGCTTACTAAAAATAGTTCTTCTGATAAAGTAGACATGGATGTCCTAGTTAAAGAAGTTGAAAAACTGAATGAATCCAATGCCAACCTGAGAAGGGGACTAGAAGGACTGACTATCAAAATGTGTCAAGAGCTTGAGAACCGAAGGAAAGCTGAAGATCTGGTAAAAGACAAAGATCATGAGATCTCCAAGCTGAAGCAAGAAATCAGTGCCCTTACTGCTCATCTCCAAGAGAGTAAAGTGGAAAAAGAAGAAATGCAAGGTGAACTAAACATAGCTATTTCTGAGAATGCAACCTTGAAGGAATCCAATGCTGCTATTTCCAAGGAACACACTGAGTCAAAGGAAATACTTACTAAATTCAATCAAAGTACTGTTAAGCTAGAGCAAAAGCTTGAATCAACAAAACCGGTAAAGAATACCACTGGACTTGGTTTTTCTGGTTATGAGGAAGGTGAGACCTCTAGAAAAAAATATGTAGCATCAAAGAAGCAACCAACATCAAAGGATAAAGGTAAGAAACAGTTTAAACCTATTTGGTTTAATTGTCTCAAGGAAGGACATACTGCTAATGTGTGTAGAAATAAGGCCTACAATAATTTTCCTTATTTTCTAAACAGTAATCCTAGATCCAATAGATTCAATGGAAATTGTTATGCATGCAACAAGTTTGGGCATAGAGCATTTGAATGCAGGTCTGTTGTGCACAACATTGGGAGACACCCTCCAAGGACTCAAGGAGTTATCCCAGAACCCACTGTGAACCAGAATCCAAACCGATACAATGCCTATGACCATAAGTCAGGTGGTGGTGGCTATCAAGCGACAACCAATTGGAGAGCAACTTGTTTGATCTATCATGGTGGCAGTCACACTACTACAACATGCAGAAGGAAGAATGGTAGAATGAACAATGGACCATGGAGAACACCTGGAATGATATTCTATCATTGCAACAAACCGGGACACCTTGCCAAAACCTGTAGAATGAGAAAGAACCTATCAAATGATATACCAATCACTCTAGAAGGGAAGGTTGATGTTGAAACCATTCAAGCAGGAATGAATAAAACATGGAAAAAGAAACCTCAAGAAGTGTCACAAGATGAACCAATTTCTCATCCTAGTGTGGAAGTCTCTGAATCAACAAACTGAGCTTTAGAAAAGCTTAGGGGGAGCATATCGATGAAATATTTGAACCCTCGGTTTATATCAGTAAAGACCTTAACTGGTATACATTACCTATCAATCGGCAAAAGATTTTGAAGCGATAAAAGGAAAAATTAGGGTTTGTACCCTAGCGATGGAGCATTTATTATGGTAGGTGAAGAATTTGTTTAAAAGGAATTTTACAAAGTCATTTTCACTTATCAGTTTATGAGGAAAGAAATTTTCAAGAGAAGAGCAATAAAAAGCAATTCGACTTGCGATTCATAGATAATTCAAATCTTCCAGAAGAATTCAGAGATATTTTCAATCTATCAGTGAAGAACACTAAGCGGTAACTGAGCAGCCAAAGTGGTGTGTCATGAGCTACATTGGAAAACCCTAAATTTTAAATTTGTGTAGGTATTTCTCAAAATTCTTGTTAATCATGGCTTCTACATCGCACTCTAGTTCTAGTGTACCTATGGACTCAGCTGAATTCATTCAAAGAAAAATGAAATACAATGCCCTGTTTCAAATACCTATCGGAGTCATTGTCAAAGGAGATATTTCAAGGTACATTGACTATAAATTGGAAGACCTAGGATCCCTAGTGATTAACTCCCAGCTAGGTCTATTTTGTGGGGTTGACAAGAAAATCAAACCAGAATACAACATCCTAGAAAGGAAGAAACTACATAATGTTGTCTATTTTCTTGAAGAGTTCACTGAAGAACACATCCGCATCATCCTAAGAAGAGTACATTGCGACAAACTATATCTTGAGAGGATGCATGACATAACACCAAAAGCATTCATGCAGTCATCGGTTTCTACAACATTGGTGAGGTGCCAACCCTTAGGAAAGTTATCAAGACTGAAATGACTAAGCTCACTGGTTCTCTGAGTGACCAACAGGGAATGACTGTCAATCCCATCAAAGATGATTTGGTCAGGTATGCTTGCATGGTGATTGGGTACAGAGTATTTTAAGCTAGCAAAATAAACTCTGTCCCTGTTGTTGCGATGAATGCTGCCCACATAATGATCAAGGAGGATGCCTCATTTGATCTATGCACCTATTTGTACAAGCAACTTCTATTAAACTTGAAGTCCATCAAATAGGACAGTTCCTTAAGATTCAGATTTGGACAACTTTTGGTAGGTCTATTTTTCTACTTTCAAGGCTATTTCCTGGGAGTCGGTGTTATTTAATGCTCTGCTGACCAACTGGTCACCAAACAAATTAGGGAAAGTCTCCAAGTGGTGGGAATCGGATATCCTGAGGTCTTGAATAAATATTTTGATGAGTTCAAGCGGAAGATGAGCCAGAGGATGAGGATATCTGGAGACATTGTTCAGAAATATGAAGAGGACATCTACTTTACCATTAAAGTAGATAAGTGCATAATGGAATAAGTAGAGCCAAGATAGGAAGAATTATAACCTATGGGATATGAGCTAATGTATGACATGTTAGATGTGTATGCGTCTACCCTACTAGCCTTGCCTCTAGATGCAAAGGCAAAGAGAACCGACACCTACTTAGAGAGGACAACACCGGTTGAAAATCCTAAAGAGAAAAAGGGCAAGGCAGTACCGATGGTATCGGCACCAGTTACCTCAGCAAGTCCTAAAGTGGCCAAGCGGTCACCTACCAAAAAGAAACCTAAAGTTGCTATCGCTAAAGATTTTGAAAGGAAGCGGAAGACCAAAAGCAACTCACCGGAGTCTGAGGATACAGAACTAGAAGTGCAGCCTAAGAAGACCAAGCAAACAAGGAAGAAAGCAAAAACTACCAGTAATGCACCTGCATCATTAGTACCGATAAATATTGACATCTCTTCTTATAAGCTGATGACACATTGTCAGAGGACTATTAAGAATATTAAAAGAAAATTGCTTGGTGATTTGAAGGAGTATTTTGATGATTTTGCTGATAGTGAGAAAGAAGAAGTAGAGCAGGAAATCATTAATTATTTATGTGTTTATGACCGGTCACCATCAAAAATTAGATCTGAGGCACCTGATTCTTTATACAATTCTTTAGATAATAAATGGCACATTGCTATCGAGAGAGAATAGGAGATCAAAGAAAATATTTTTGCAGAATACTTCCCTGATGCTTCAAACTATGAATTATTTGAAATCATGGACTGGTACAAAGGTCTCTTCTTCATGAGAAGAAGAAGACTCTTGCTACTAGAAGGCAAAGCCTTTGAAGTGGTGAAAGACACAAACTTCCATACTAAAGCCATTATGAAAATGCATCAAGTTTCTCAAGCAAATAAAGAAGCTGAATAGGAAACAGAAATTAGAAAATCGGATGAGGCATTTGATGGCGAAGGAGAACTAGCTATAGAATAGGTTAACACTATTGACGTGGATGCGTTAGATGGTGAAGATGTCACTTTGAAAATAGAGAAGAAGAAGTGAGACAAGGAAAAGGCTGACAAAGAGGAGAAGAGGAAAGAAGAGGAGAAAAAGAAAGAAGAGGAGAAGAGGAAAGAAGAGGAGAAAAAGAAAGAAGAGGAGAAGAGGAAACAAGAGGAGAAGAGGAAACAAGAAGAGGAGAAGAGGAAACAAGAAGAGGAGAAGCGGAAAGAAGAGGAGAATAGGAAACAAGAAGAGGAGAAGAGAAAACAAGAAGAGGAGAAGAAGAAACAAGAAGAGGAAAAGAAAAGAGATGAAGAAAAGAAGGCAGCAGAAAAAGCCAAATAGGTGGAGACTCCAAAGGCAACCGGTGGTCAAGCCAAACCGGTTGACATCACCAGCTCTATCGACCTCCAATCTATAGATGAATCAGAGCTGTTGCAAAGCATAAAGCTTGCACAAGAAAGATTGGAAACTTTGAGGAGGAAAAAGGAACAGGATGTTATTCAAACTGTGTTTGACACTCTCACCAGTTTGATTCCAGGTACTAACCTTCCTAGTACTAATTCCTCTCTGGCCAAACTGAAACTTCTATGTACTATTATAGAGGACTGAGTTCAATGTCCGGAAGATGTTGCTGAAGCAAATGCTAAGAGGAAGCATGAAAAGGAATTAAACACTGCCTTGGTCAAGACACTGAATGAGCTCTGGTCTCAACTTTAGAAACAATAGAAGGATATAAGAGATTCTATGGATGAGGGAAAACTACTGATGAGCAAAATTAGCCAACCCCATCTATTTTGTGATGATGTGCTTGCACAAAAAGATAAACTCCTATCAGAGCTATAGATGTACATAAGAAACTTCAAGACGTCATATGATTCTTTCACTACATATGGGCAAACCATTCACCGATATCAGCTTCAGTCTACCCAGATTGAATTGGAGATTAGCAACTGGTCAAGAGATTTGTAGGAACTCCAATTGGTCTTATTTCCCAGATTGCAAATTCTTCAGAAGTGCTTTCTCAATCTGGAAGCCCTAACGGTAACTCAAGAGATGAGTACCATTGATACCATGGAAGAACAAGTATCTCAAATGCAGATAGAAAGTGAGGGTTCTACCTCATTACTTGAGTCATGGTCATTAGACATGAAGACTTTTTTGTAGGATTTTAAATCAGTTTTTGACAAATTTCATTCCTTATTGTCATAAACATTTACTCCATTTTAATATTAATGAGAAACAGGGGTTATTTTGCAGTACTTTGTCATTGTTGGCAAAGGGGGAGTAGTATCTAAAATTTTGGTGCATATTATGTATACTTTAATGTTATTTCTTTAAGGGAGTAGTATACATTGTAATTTCTGCAAAAGGGATAGTGTATATGCTTAGGGGGAGTAGTTTTGATTATGGCATAGTTTTTTTGTAAAAACACGTAGATGTCAAAATTTTCCTTAGTGTTGCCATCAATGCCAAAGGGGGAGATTAGTGGCATTTTGATGATGTTGTGATTGCCATTGATGGACACACACTTGTTTTGAGATCACTTTCCTTATGTATGAGTTATGCTCAACTAGTATTTGTTCCAACTGGTATTATGTACTATACTCTTTAGACTATTGGTGTTTTGTAGAAGATGTTTACCGATCACAAACTGACTGAAGACCCAAAGCGGTATGAAGACCTCAAGTGGTTCAAAGATCTCAAGCAGTACAAAGGATCAAAGCGGTACTTAACATTTTTCCATTCTTTATTTTTGACAACCGGCAATCGGTAAAATGTATGAACCGGTATTACTCTGTGATGAGTTACCAACCAGTATTTTTGTGATGAGTTATCATCCACTGACACTTTGGCAGTGATTTTGTGCCATGTTACCAAATGTGTCTAGATGCACTAAACCTAGGAACTTGTAATGTAATCCTATTGGACCGACATGAAATCAGACTCCTTTATAAGGACATCATGTCTAGGGTTTTTAGTTGTTGATGAGGTTTTGTATGTGCGATCACCAAAGAGAAGATTAGGTCTATGTGAAGAGTAGAAGTGTGGAGATATTGAAAGACTGAAGTAATGCTGAAATGCATTAACAATGAGCTATCATGGATCTAACCAAGAATACTGTGCTAGTATATAGATCACCTACTTGTTGATTACTCATATCTTCAACAAGTTTGAAACCCTTAACCGGGTAGGCCTAGCAAAGCCTTTGAAAATCCTCTAACAAGGTGGTTCACAACTGTGAATCTGAAATCCTCTCACAAGGTAGTCTTTAATAGGACTTATCTCCTAACAAAGATCTAGATTCCTAACAGGATCTGTTCTGGTGAAGAACACTGCATGGCCTTAATTGGTTTGACCTTAACCAGTTTGGTTTCTATTGTGCAGATAGTTACTTGTGAGTTTCTGCTCACCATGGTTTTTCCCATTTGGGTTTCCATGTCAAAACATCTTGTGTTATGGTGATTGAGCTCTTGTGGGTGAATTCTCTATTTGCTATTTGGTTTGCATTTATTTTAACCAGTTTATTAGTAAATTTGTTGTACTGATTATCTGTTAAACTATTCAAGATTTTTTATTCAGCATTTTTTGGTATACTAATTCACCCCCCCTCTTAGTATTCATCATAAATGCATCATCCATATAATAAAACATAATACTTTCTCCAATATGTATTCAATTTAATGATTTATGGGTAAGAATATTAATGTAGAAATAATGATAAATAATACATCAAAATAATATTAATTATGTAATACAATTTCCCTTTTGGTAAAACATATATATCTTTATAATTCCTCAAAGAAAAATAAAATATTATCATAATTATGTCAAATGCTATAAATGATATTTACTTTCTATAATGTTATTGCAAGTAAATAAAGATTGTTAGTGAGAAATACTCCCTCCTCAATATGTCCTTTTAGGAATAAATGTAAACTTTCATATGTGACTATCCTTATGAAATAAAAACCTTTTACTTCCCTTAAACTACTTTAAATCTTTTATTTAAAAGATTCAAAGTACGCTCTTCATAATGTGCCCTTAAATCATTTATTTAAATGATTTAAATATATATGAAAATTAGAATATTTATATATTGCTTTTGAAAATAAAATCTTTATTTCCTACAACTGACTCCATAGTGTTTGATCATTTTATTTGATCAAACACAAAATCTTTTATTTCCTACACATTACACGAGCTCAAAGTTTGTGTTAGTTTTTAAAACATCATATAGTTTCATAACAAAAACAATTTAAAAGCGATAATATTAATTGGAGGATAAAAATTAATACTTTTAAACTTAAATACAATCCAATTAATATAATTAAGACTGATTGTAAAAAAATAAAAATATTGTGATGGAATTCAATCAGTGTATTGTCCCTATAGGAGAAAACTGCTCAATGTCTAGATAACATGAAAAAATTTAACATTGCACATAGTAAATTGCATTTGGATTTATTTTACAAGATATATAAAAAAATAATATAATACTAAAATTTGACATAATAATAGTTGCATGTAAACAGAAATGCAAAGGCATCTTACCTTCGAACAAAAGAATTAGGGTTTGAGAGGGCGCACCTGGAGAGATCCGAATTTATAAAGCACATACATACCTTGCACCATAGGTTCCCTGAAGAACTCCTAGCAACTCACCATCTGCCTTAACAATCCTATTGGGACTCAGCATAGCATAAAATTTCTTCTTCTGATGTCCCGATGAGTCCTCACTTAATGTTTACTTTATCAGTATAGTCTACACTGATATCCCCGTAGGCGCTTCTATCTTCATTGAGGGTCAGAATAGCCTTTTTATAGTCCTCTCGAAGTCCCGATAAGTCCTTGATGAACCTTTATGCTTTATACCTCTGAGTCTGTTTTATCGGTATAGGTAATACCGATAGTTCCACTGTCTGATTCTTCAAGTCATCGGGGATCGGCCTACTACTCTATTATGGTCCTTTTTTCCTATGGGCCCGCCTTCGGTTCCCTTCAGTCATTGGGTATCAGGATAGACTTTTCTCATTACTTCCGATCTCCCAATACTATAAGTCCATGACCCTCTTTGCCTTATCATCACAAGTTACATCGATGGCTTCATAGGTTATCGGTATAACAATTTCTACATTTTGTCGATAAGCCGATATATGCCTATAGAAAACAACCGCCTTTTGCTTCATCGGAACAAGATATCCTGATGGTATGACTTTTTCAAGAGCGTGCATCATGCTGAGTATTTTTAAGCGCTCCAATGCATCCGCCTTTTGTTTCATTGGTATAAGTTATGCCGATAATCCTTCTTTTGCTTGCAAATGTTGTTTCATCGAGATTAATTATGTCAATAATTGAAATTTTACAATCTAGCACAAATGAGCCATCCATCTTGAATATTGGTGATCCCAACCTTTCCCACAGGATTTGATACATACTAGAAGACAATCCTAGATCATACCATAATGACTTCTCTACTAACAAACATTTCCATAATGGATTTCTTATGTAGTCTATACTTAGTGCATGCCCTTAGTGTGCCCAAGTGATACCTTGATACTTTTGAAACAAATGATCTCTTAGAGAACTTTGCCTATGTTAATAAAGTTCCTGCACATACAAACCAGAAATAAATGCTCATGTGATAAAAGAAAAAGGCCTCCATATAGCATAAAATATTTTGTAAAAATATGTGCTAATAGTGTTGGTATTGCACACTCTAATGGTAGTTAAAGTTGATTGAAGGTGTTGTCATTGATGTCAACCTTGCAATCTTATGTCACTGATAGGCACCAGCACTGATAGACTCTACACCAGTAGATAGTTCACCTACAATGACAATAATGTTTACTGGCATCCTAGCCAACAAGATTTTGGTTATTGTATTTTGTATTTAATTGTAATATCTTTTTGTAAGCTGACATAACATATTTTAATAAGACATATATAAGTATGAGATCTTGTAGATCATTTGTATGACATATATGATAGAGGATAGATATGATGGATATGTAGAGCGAATATTAAGGCAGATTTTGTAGAAGGGTTTATGGTTATTATATGAGCTTAAACCGGTACTAAACCTAGTACTAAACCTGGCATAGCAGATGCTTTTTGTAGCAGTACATTATATTGGATTCTCATAATCCATTTTGTAAGTCAGTGAGACTTCCTTTTGTAATTCAGTAGTGAGCTCTAGGCAGTTGGCCTTCCTGCATGTGTAGGCCCCTCTTGTAAGTAATATCCATTCATTGGCCAATGAGTGAATATTGTGGGTCACAAATCCCACCAAGGTTTTTCCCACACCAGATTTCCACGTTAAACATCTTGTGTTATGGTGTGCTTTCTATGTTGTCTTTACTGTTCTTATTTACTGCATTAATTCTTGTTTACTGGTACATTATTTTGGAATGCAAAATACTTAATAAAGTCAGAAATTTTGTAAACCGGTTGGATACTGATTCACCCCCCCCCCCTCTCAGTATCCTTGGGAATCCTAACAATTGGTATCAGATCTTGGTCCTCTATTTTCAAAAGCCTAACAACTTGAGGAAGATTCTGACACCGGTACAGATGGAAAATTTGAGAAAGCAATTGGAAACAACTCTTGCAGACTTTGATGCAGAAAAGTTGAAGAATATCAAACTTGAAGATGACTTGAGGACTGCATAGGAATTCATTCAAGGACTTCAGGAGAATCTCACTATTGCTAGAAACAAAAGAAGAGAATTTCATGAGAAGATACAAAATGATGATGATGAAAAGGAAACTCTTAATGAGCTTGTAAGAAATTTGAGGCAAGAAAACATGACCTTGAGGAATGAAATGCAAGACATGACTATGAGATTTTGTAAAGACATTGAAGATAGAAAGAAGAATGAAGAAGACTTGACTAGGAGACTCAATGATGCTGGAAATGCAAATCTAAGACTCAGTCATGAAAATGATATGTTAAAGACAGATCTGATTCACATGGAACATGATTAAACTGAACTTACGAGATAGAAGGAATTTTTGGAAAATGAATTGGCTACTACAAATCAACATAAAGAAAAATTCAAGAAAAGTTCAGAAGAACTTGATGATATGCTAAAAAGTTAGAAACCTAATGGAGACACCAATGGACTTGGATTTGAAGTTGGTGAAAGCTCTGGTAATGCAAACAATCATGATCACAACAAACCGGTAAGACAACCTAATGCCTAAAAATTTAATGGGAAATGCTTTAACTATAATAAGTATGATCATAGGGAAAATCAGTGTAGATCTAGAAACTATTAGAATGCTAATACACCCACTGGTCAATGTTCCAAATGTAACAAAATTGATCACAATTCAGAAAATTGCAGAATGAATGTAAGATGTTATGTTTGTAGAAGATTTGGACACTTATCTAATCAATGCAGAACAAAAACTGACATCAAATATGGGAAGGCCATTCAGAAAAACAATGTGACTTGTTATGCTTATAACAAGATTGGACATATTGCAAAATTTTGTAAAAGCAAGACTTTACCGGAAAATAACAAAGAACCCGGTTTGAAAGGCAAAGAGAAGGTAGATGAGGTAAAGCAATAATTTTCAAAACAATGGATTAGAAAGAGAGATCAGAATGTTGATGAGACTATTCCTTCAGTGGTAGAACAAAGTATCACTCCACCGATAGGAGATTCTTCATCAAACTGAAAAGTAACCCTTGGGGGTGTTGTAGCAAATTGAAAATCATGCAAGTTTACCCTTGGTTGATGGTGAGAAGATGAAATTCTTCTTTACCGGCAGATGTGTTAAGTTTCACTTAACCGACAGGCATTTATTGTGGTTGTTGAAGGAAAAGACAATATAAATCAGTATTTTTTCCCTCTTTTTCATTCACCGAGCATTCAAACTTTCAAAGAGCACGAAAAACCTGAGTGAAGGCATCCAAAGTGAGAAGTGAAGCAAGTTCTTTCATGCATCCAAACCTATCAGGTAGATTAAGGTATTTATCAATGGCTTCCTCCTCTGCTCTAGAATTCATTGCAAACCCTACTATTATAGAAGTAATTAAATGCCCTAGGCCCATTTTCAAGATTATCCCCGAAGTAGTGAAACAGGATGATACCCTAGGTTCTTTTTCAAAAATCCGTAAAGTAGTTGCATATGCAGAAGACCCTAGAACTTACATACATTGCCACATTGAGGAATTAGGTTTAGAGAAAACCATGAAAATATATAAGAATGTTATCTATGATGAGAATGGAACTGTAAAACTCAAGCATAAGGTTATAGAGACCCTAGGTTTTGTGGAAATCCTTGACATCCCAAAATTTCCTAAGGAAGTTGTAAGGATTGTACTCAGTAGAGTTCATGGAGAATTCTTTTGGCTTGACTCTATATATAAAATCACTAGAGAAGCAGTTAGGGCAGTGACTAGCTTACCATCCACCGGTAGCAGGCTAGATAAAACCAAGAAGGTTCCTAATAACAGAGTGATGACTTTAACTGGTGCAACCTATGACAACAGATCCTTGAGAGAATGATGTAAAAGATGAGAATGTTAGATTCATTAGCATGATATTAGGATACAAAACCACACATGCTAACCGACTGAACTCAATTTCCACTCTATGTATCAAAAGTGCATATGATATGGTTAACAGTGATTGTAAGATAGATATATGTGAGTGGTTGAAAGATGAGTTGATTGACAACCTAAAGAAAATCAAAGGAGAGAAGAAAGGTACTTTCCGATTTGGCAATCTTCTTGTATGCTTAATGCTATATCTTACAAAAGAGGTTCCCGGTATAGGAAAGAAAGAATTTGGTTATGATATACTGGTAGGAAAGAAACTATTAGATATATTCACCGGTATGGGGACAGATAAGGAAAAAAAAATACCAGATTATTTCCAAGCATTTAAAGCAAAAATGAAGAGTAGGGAAAGGTTACCACAAAGTATTGTCAACAAGTATCAAAAAGAAATTTGTTTTGTGATTAAGAAGGATGAGATCTGGATGGAGGTAAATCTTCCTAGAACTATTTGGGTGACAGAAATGGGATATGAGGCTGATGTGAACATAATTGAAACATATGCCAAATCCCTACTTGAAACCCCTAGAGAACCGGAAGAAAAAGTGTTTGGTAATGCTGAGACAATAGAAAGTGGTGTTCAAACACTTAAACAAAGGAAGAGAAGAGAAAAATATATAAGGACTTCATCTAAGAAAGTCAAAGAAATAAAGGAAAACATAATGAATATCACTGGTATCAAGGAAAGTGATTTGGAAGGATTACAACCAGAGGCTCATCTCTCACCAGTTGGTAATTCTTTGACAATGAAATTCCTGCTGAGTTTATAAGAGTTGATAGGAAGAGAAAACCCTCACCAGTACCCTCTCCTCCTCCCAAGAAAATTAGGACAACAAGGCAGAAGAAACAAGCAATGAGGCCACCAGCTAAGAAGATGACACCTAGAAAGAGAAAAGAAAAATAGGTTATTCCTCCACTTGACAACTTGTTAATGAGATAACAAATGATGGTAACTTATCAAATGTAAGTAAACTATATGATACTTTTACAAATGAGGAGAAAGAAAGCATAGAAAATAGTATCATCTTACACCTTGATATTTATAAGAAATTTTTGATAGAGGTTGTAGATGATTTGCCTAGTGATTTGTATAGGCAACTAGATGCTAAAAGGTTAGCCATTATGGAGCTAGACAAGAAAATCAAGACTGAGAAACTGCTAGCTGTTCACCCTATGAAATCAATTGAAGAAATAGATGAGTTGATTAGTGAAGCTAATAGAACAGTCTTTTCTAGTGGACACCGGCATGTAAGTCTAATGGCCAACAGAGTAAATGAGATCTCAGAAGAGACAACAGATAAATGGGATATTTTCTTTATTGAAAAAGAGAAACAAGAAGAACTGAACAGACCTAAAACATTCAAGGTATACCAAAAGGATAAGGACAAATGAAAAGGAAAGGTAGGTGGACTACCTAATATAAAAGTGATAGATAACCTTCCACCACCTTCAGTTACTCCACCAGTACTAACTGACAACACACCGACTAATGAGAATGTGGAGACTCCACATGAGGATACAAATCCGAAGTCTGAAATTTTGTACACAATGAACATAGACACTCAAGAGGTCAATAATGTAGTTGATAAAGAAAGTACTAAGGAAAAGAAGAAAGATGTTGCTACTGAGCAATTGACTGACAATGTTTGAACACAAGCTGAAAATGTTGAAGTTGAAACACCAGCTGGTAACATTGAGATTGGGGTTAGTAAAATGGTTACTGATACTACTGTTGATGCAAACATTGAAAAAGTGACAGTGACAGAGAAACTGGTTACAGAGAATACAGTGAAACCAACTGAGTCACCGATAGTGGACAATGCAGAGGTACAGACAAAGAAATCGGCAGTGGATACTGTAGACACCTAAACATGTCTCATTGATCATGTACTAATTATTCTTCTAATTGATTAAATAATCTTTATTATTTAATTAATTTAATTAATCTATTTCTTCTAATTTCATATTTCCTCATCATCTTATTAATTATTCTATTTTCCTATTCTATCATCATTTAATCATTTTAATCATTTCCTAAATATTAATTAAATATTTATTATTTAATTAATTATGATTAATTCCCCAATTTAAATAATCTTTATTATTTAAATAAATCACTAATTAATTCTCAATTTCTATCTCTAATCATCTAATCATTCAACCCTCTTCTAAATATTAATTAAATATTTATTATTTAATTAATTGTGATTTAATCCTTTAATTTAAATAATCTTTATTATTTAATTAAATTCTATTTCTAAATAATTAAATAGTTTCTTTAAATTATTTAATTAACTAATTAATTCTTCCATTTCCAAATCCCCAAATTCTAATTTCATTTAATTTCATATTCTTCTAATTTCCTCCAAATTCAAATACACGTGCATGATTTCAAAAACCAAATTGAAAATCAAAGTCAAGTTCTAAATATATTCAAATACTAAATTGAATTAATAAATTCAATTATTTGAATTAAAATCTCATGCAAAGATTAAATTAAAAATCTGAATCTAAATGCAAGCACATGCTAAATTGATTAATTCAATTAATTAATTAATTAAATCATTTATCTCTCCAAACTCTATTTCTATCTTTTAGTTAGCTTTTTCTAAATTAAGCTTTCTTTGTCATCCTCTTTATTTCCTCCAATCATTCTTTTTCTTCTTTCAGTCAGCTTTTTCTCAATCAGTTGACTCAATTAATCAATTCAATCTATTGAGTTTCACTCCTACAATCAGAAATTCAACTATCAATTTTCATTTGAGCTCACCTAAGTTCACACCTCTTGATCAATCTGTTGCACCTTTCAATCAATCTCATCCAAAAATCTTTAAATTGAGCATCCAATCTCCATTTTAAATAATCACGAACTTTGAATCTTTGTGTCACTTGTAGGTTACTGGTGCAATATTTGAGAGCCATTATACCACGAAGAGGAGAAGAGCAATGGAAGTTCTACGCAGTCATGGAATAGGGAGTTTTTATTGATTTCATTCATAATTCCTATTTTGCTTGGTTGTATCATTTCATTGTTAGTTTGTTAAATTCTTTGGTTAGGAGGGATTCATGATTTCCCATTTGCTTCTAATTGATTACTTGTTTTTATAAGATGAATTTTACATGCGCACATTTTGGTGAACCCGATGTGAACTAACAACAATTTAACTTTTTCTATGTTCTGTGTGATTTTTGCAGATTGTGCAGATTTTTCTTTTTTTTTGGCAGGTTGCACAAATTTTGAGAAAAGATATTTCCATCACGTAATTGAGCTTACATCATCACACAATCTAATAGATAGAATCACGCATTCGACCCTTCGGGGTCACGCATTCATTCTGACAGGGTCACGCAATCGCCCTATCACGATCGTGCAATTGCCCTTTCTAGATCACACATTCGTAGGAAGCTTTGCTGTTTAATTTTTTCTTCCATCTATTATCTGTTCTATTTAATTCTGTCTTAAATTTAGTTAATCCGGGATCAAATTGCTTTTTATTTCATGATTTGATTAACAAAATTTATGGCAAGAAAAGTTTAGTTCAAGATTTCAGGTGCAAGAAGGACGAAACAACAAAGGAGAGAAGCCAAATGCTATCAAAAGGTTCTCCAGGCAGAAAAATCGATACAGGATTTGGAAGAACAACTGGCCTTAGATAGATATAATAGCCTAGTTCTTTCTTATATAGTTAAATATGATCTAATCAATATTGAATGGATGATGAGGGATTTGGCTAGGGCTTCACAATTGGTTTCGTAGGTTCCTGATCGGGTTTAGTTTTCTTTTTCTTTTAGTTTTTAACCTTTTTTTGTTGTCTACATTCTGTCACGCAATCGACCTATTAGTGCTACGTAGTTGACCAGATATAGTCATGCATTTGGTTTGTCAGATTTATGCATTTAGTCTGTCATATTTACGCATTCGGTCTATAAGTATCACACATTCGCTCAAGTAGTATTACACAATCGTCTCTATCAAGTTTTGAGTTTTTGTTTTCTGTTGGTTTAATTTTACTACTAATCTTTTGTTTACAGCCTATGGCAGATTCGCAGGGAGGATTAGATTAGTAATTTTGCATGCACATCTCACACTTCAATTTTTAGTGCTTAAAATCAACAACAGTTAAAATGGACATGCATGGATAATCTCACATTTCGTTGTTGGTGCTTAAAATGAACATGGGCTAAAATTGACATGCATGGATAATCTCACACTTCATTGTTGGTGCTTAAAATGAACATGGGCTAAAATTGACATGCATGCATCTCACACTTGGTTTTTGGTGCTTAAAATCAACAAATGGTTAAAATTGGCATGTATGCTTTCATACTTGGATTTGGTGTTTAAAATGGACATGCACATGCGTATCTAGCACCTAAATTTGGGCTATAAAATGAACGTGAATCGGGCTGCATTAGATTAAATCATTTTTTCATTTTCTTAAGGTAAAGAACTTTTTATTGTGTCTGGGGTGGACCTACTGTTGCACTAACTGACTTTCTACCCACCATCGGGCTCTTGGGAGAAAGAAGGAAGGTGACAACGACATCCAAATTTTCTTTTATTCTACATAGTGAGGGGTATCTTTGACTAGGGATTTCATCGCCCCACAGAGGTACTTCGAATTGGGATGCATTGGGGATATCATATCTCCCAGTGTACTCTTGAGCGGGTTTTTCGAGACGCTATATAAATATACTGGTCAGGCGACTAGAGTGTTGAGTGAATTTGACATATGTGGGGGCCTTCCTTGCACCGATAAGCTCAACTAAAGCCTTAAGTGGCTTTCTTTGAGAATCTGTCGTTGGATCGGGACCCCTCAGAACCTAATACTAAGAACCAATTTAGTTGCCAAAAATCCTACATTTAGTGGTTCTGGAAGTGCAGATCGTACCCCATAGATACCCTTCATGTACCTTACACTATGATAGAGGAATCCCTTGGCTATAAGATCCTCAGATCTTCGGGGTAAGAGAGACTAGCATGCCCAAGAAGTGTGTGTCGTGGAGTGGAGCCAGTGCTGTCAGACTCTCTATCTGTTCATTTTGTCTCAGTATTTCGTAAGGGCCTCACTGAATGGTGTCCACTATCTAGCCTAAGATTGTATTCCATTCTTTTTTATGTATCATTGTGATAGACCAGTATTGAGTAAGTCCCTTGGGCTATTTCAGACCCTTTCCCACATATCTCTGAATTTTCTGAGATTGTATGAAAATTGAGTCAGTCAGCTATACATACCTACCAACAATTGTTCTCAAATTTGGAAAACTACAAAACATTGTCCTACACATGAAGTTACCAAAAACAAAGTCTATTTTGAAACTGATTCTCAAAAGTCCTTACATACTTGTGACCATAGGTAGTCCCTTACATAGTCTTTTGCATAGTCACACTTACTTCCTCATTATCATCCTACGTCTTTTGCATGGTTGCACTTACGTCCTCATTATCATTCTAAGTCTTTTCACATTATTGTCCATATTAGTTACATAGTCCTATAATATCATATACATCTTCATCTAGACCTCATATACCTCTAAGTCCATTGTGAGTTATAGGTTCATAGCATGTGCCTTCATGGGTCTCCTAGGTGATGGTTTGCTCCCCTTTGAGCAACCTAATCTAGCTCCAAACGGCAGTCAACGAGAAATAATTTATGGTCTAGCTAACTTAGCTTGGGATTTAAGAAGAAGCGCACCTCAATATATAGGAGTCATACATGAGATAAACATTGAGTCTAGGATTTCCCATATAATTGATAGAGAGATTGAGACTGAACAACTTTGTCAACAAATGGAAAGACTTGCATTAGAGAAATCTAGAAATGCTAAAAAGGTCTCACATCAAAATCCTCAATAGAGTCTAGTATAGTCTTGCATACCTCATATTTACGTCTACAGTCTAGTGTTAGGCCATCATCTTGCATAGAACCACCTTCATATAAGCAATTTTAGATGCCCGTCACAAGGTCGCAGAAAGCAAAAGGAATAATGGACTTGAACAACATACAGTCTATAAACCCTACTTGGAACATGAACATGTCAACAAGTCAACACTCAGGTACATAGACAATGTCCACCATAAACAAATTATAACAACATTTGACAAAGGAAGAAATTGAGTCCGCACAGCAAGACCCACATGTCCTCATGATCCTAGATGCACTTATACATAGTGATAGGGACAAGTATCTTTCATTGTTAATACAAAATGGGGCAAAAGTACCTGAGGATTTTGATGTCACAAAGATTTTACCACCAAGAAAAACTTTAGGTCAAGATAACAGTCAAACACCACCCTTGACACAAATACAAGCAATGACCTCCAGTTTTCCTCAAAACATACCTATCCAAACAAATGTCAACACAAATGCAAACTTTCAAACAAGTGTGTCATCCCCAGCAATCAATGCTAGTATACCATCAAAGAGCATACCGATAATATCAAGTATCTCACCACCTATTCAAACACAGGCAACAAGTGCAACCCAACCTCCAATTTCCTATTCCATGGGATCCACATATAGTTATCAAAATGAAAATCTAGGTCTTTCCAGTACAACAAGTACAACTCAACCAAACATGGGTTCGCATATCACCTATTTCACAGTACCTAGTGGAACACACAACACACAAGGTTATAATATTGGTACCTTCCAACAACCTCCTAGTTATGCAACCACAAATCCTTTTGTGGGACATACACAAACACAAGGTATACCTTTGACATAAACAGATATTCTAACATAAAAAATACATAATTTGCAACAACAAATGATGACCATGCAAACTGGTAATGATAAAAAGAGCTACACAATGTAGGACTTACATCCTTATCCATTCGATCACACATTATACATGCCACCATTCCCACAACATTTTGAAACACCCAAATTTGATAGATATCGAGGGAAAGGTGATCCTAGAGATCATATCAGAGAATTTTTTATGACATGTATAGAGCTTGTCTCAGAAGATACTTATCTAATGAGACTATTTCCTAAAAGTCTGGGAGGTCTGGCTTTAGAATGGTTTTCACATTTACCACCAACTATCACATCATGGGGAGAATTATCTTAACAATTTATTGAAAACTTATTGCACACCATTGACACTCTAGTTACTTTGATGGACTTATGTGTCACCAAACATTATGAGAATGAAACATTTGCATCCTTCATACAACGATGGAGGGCTCTCTATAGGAGGTGCAAGATAGTTATCCTAGAAATAGAGCAAGTGGATATGTTTATAGAAAATTTGATTCCTAAGATTAAATATCTGATACAAATGCAATGTTTAACCACATTCAAACAAATCAAAAAAATGGCTCTCAAATGTGAGAAGGGATTAGTAGAACAAGGTCTTATTAAGTATGGCAACACCAACAACAATGACAAATCTAAGTTTTGGTCAAAAAATAAAAATGTGACCAATGATGGTATTGTAGACGACAGAAAGATAAACAAAACTCAGCCCGTTTTATCTTTGGGAATGACTCAGTCAACAAATCCACATACATGGAAAAACACAACATCAGCAAATGTAAATGCTACGCAAAACACGAACACAAGATACCTAAGGGTAAACATTCCAAGAAGAAATTACACACCTTTAGGATAACCTATTGACTCAATGCTCAAAAAGTTAATACAGACAAACATGATCACTTTACCTGAAGTAAGA
Source organism: Cryptomeria japonica (assembly GCF_030272615.1). Taxonomy (NCBI): domain Eukaryota; kingdom Viridiplantae; phylum Streptophyta; class Pinopsida; order Cupressales; family Cupressaceae; genus Cryptomeria; species Cryptomeria japonica. The sequence continues at coordinate 470,367,797 of NC_081411.1, read as the reverse complement.
GTATATGAACCAGGTCCTTTCAAACCCACATGGTGGAATGACAATGATTTTTGCGATTATCATAGGACTAAAGGTCACAAAACGGCAAGTTGCTACAAATTGAAAAACTTGGTCCAAGATATGATAGACCAAGGGGACATCACAATTGATACCGATAAGACCTCAACAAACACAAATCATACAATTTTTAAGGATCCTTTTGTTAAGAATGACAAGGGAAAAGCTACCACATCAGGTACCCAAGACAATACGGATAACTACACAAAGGTCTCATACGACTACACTATTCATGCCATTAGCTTAGGAAACACAACAAACAATGATTCACAAGAAACACCTGATCAAGAGGACCGATATCAAGACACTCATAGAGATGATAACCAAATTTGCATGATATCTGAAGCACCAAAGTATGATGATGATACAAATCTTTGTCTCAGAGACTGGGGACATGATCAACCATCTCACTCAGGTTGGTTTGAAGATGAACTCATAGAACATATTATGGATGTCAAACATACACATAAAGACTATGAAGAGGGATTTAACATAAATCTTGATAAAATAGCCTATGATACAAATGATACAATTGCTACAATCACAATTACTCCCAGAGATAGAGACTATGCAATGGTTACTCGTAGATCAAAGGTAACTTTACAAGGGATACCACAAAATCAACCACCAACAGTAGGGACTTACAATGTAGTTGAGCAACTTAAGAAAACTCCGGCACAGATATCATTATTCGAACTATTGCATTTTTCACCCAATCATAGAGCTATACTGGACAAAGCACTTCAAGATTTAGTAGTGGATAGAGATATAGATGAACATGCCTTCCAATATATGGTAGGAAATCTAACACAAGGCACACGTATTGCATTCATAGAACAAGATATTCCTAGTGATAAATTGCTTCATAATGACCCACTACATCTGGAAGCTTACATTCATAAGAAAAGAATCAAAAGAGTACTCATAGATGGGGGAGTCAGTCTCTACATTTGTACTTTAAAGCTGGTCAAAGCACTAGGATATTCAGAACTGATTCTTCCAAAAGGATAAATATCAAGGCTTACAATGATGAAGAATTTTCATCTAAAGGCATTGTAACATTACCTGTACAAATAGGACCAATAACGATAGAGGTTGCTTTTCAAGTCTTGGATAGAGAGCTGGGATATAACATGTTATTGGGCCATCCATGGATCCACACCATGCAAGCAGTACCATTCACATTTCCTTAGTGTGTCAAATTCCCATACAATGGAATTGAAATAACCATAAAGGGTGATCCAAATTTGTTCCAACATTTCAATTATCTGAAAGACAGTGTTGATAATTAGGTACCTATCAATCAGGCCACATCTCTCACCAGGCAGCTGTAAACATTAAAGATTACAGAAACAAAAAAAGACATGCCTACAACATCCTCCTTAAAATAAAGGATATGGGCTGTGGAGAGTACTCTATTGCAAATACTTTAAGTGGGAAACAGTTGTCTCTTTCTCCCAAGTCATTTGGGAAACCTCACACTACAGTGCAAAAGTGAGACCAAGGAAAAGAAATTGTCAGATACACATATTCATGCTCTTTCATTAGATGGGGTGACTTACATGAAGAATCCTTGAATGAAGATGTTAACCATTGGATATATAGAGAAGAAGATCATATGACAATACCTAGAATACACACAGATCAGTGTGGCAATGGATTCAAAATACTCCAAAGACATGGATATGATGGTACCATAGGCCTTGGGTTACAAAAACAAGGAAGACTAGAACCTGTTATTCATAATGATAATCCAGGAAATCAAGGATTAGGATACAAGCATGTACAACATATCACCGAGACAAGACAACGTACTCTTGATATACTAAGAAAACCATCAGATTACATATCACTAAGGAATTTGTCCATACAGACACTTCCATCTTCATCTCAAACAAGTAATCAGGTACCTACATCACCACACACAGAATCGGATGGGGAAGACATGAGACAACTCTTGCAAGAACCTATCATTGAGTTACAAAATGATGCAATTATTGACACAACAATGCAGGCTAATGTGGCAACATATGCAGGATTACCCCCACCACCTGAATCCCACCCATGGTTATTGTCACTACTTCTACCACGAGAAGCAACTCAGGCCCAACCTAACGAAATAGATGAAGAAAGATTACAATGGCTTATACCAGGCTTAAGAAGGGTAACTAATGTCCAATGAAGACCAGACAATCTACAATAGAATCAGGCATAAGAACAGGAAGAAATAAGTGATGATAGCTCATATGATGAAACACATATTGAAAGTGAGACAAACTCTCATGACTATGAATTCTTATCACTCCATGATTCTAGCCCATCAGAAAGTGTAATATTAAGGAATCAAATAAGGCTTATACAGGATGAAGATACTCAAAGTCAGTCAAACAATCAAGTCCTCATGTTATCAAAGTCTACTAAATAAAGGAGTAATGATTTACCCCTAGTAAATTCACACTTGATTGATTGGGGGAAAGAAGGAAGACCAACGCTGTATTGGTTTGAAAACGATGAAGTAATTTCAGAATTTCTAGGAGTCAAAGAGGGATTTTCGCAAGGTGATCATAAAGCAGGGTTTTCTATAGACTTAAATAGAATGTCATACTTTGGAGAAGAAAGTACTTCTCCAATAGAAGATAAGGATCAAACTACCCATAATGATAAAAGTGACTTGGGTAATCTTCCTATGGAAAGAGAAAGTTCAACATTACTTACAGAGGAAACAAAAGAAGTAAACATAGCAGAAGGGGAGGTTGTACATAACATCCATCTGGCAAAATCACTGAGCAAAGAAGAAAAAGATAGATTAATTCATTTTTTCAAGAAACAACCTATCAACTTTGCTTGGTCCTATTCAAACATTCCAAGCTTAGACTTTGAATTGGTGTTGTATCACTTACCATTGATACCAGGAGTTAAACCTTACAAGCAAAAATTGAGAAAAATGCATCCAAGTATCGCATTAATAGTTAAAATAGAACTACAAAAGTTGTTGGATGTAGGTTTTATTAGACCTATTGACTATGCAGAATGGATATCCAACCTGGTACCTGTGACTAAGCCCACATGAGGCATAAGAATCTGTATTGATTTTCGAGATCTAAATAAAGCTTGTCTTAACGATGACTTCCCGCTACCCAATATCGACCTGATAGTTGACCTAACAAATGGAAATGAGATGCTATCCTTAATGGATGGTTTTTCAGGATACAACCAGATTAAAATTGCACCAGAAGATCAACATAAAACAACCTTTACATGCCCGTGGGGAGCGTACTGCTTGAATGTGATGCCATTTGGTCTCAAAAATGTTGGAGCAACATATCAAAGAGTCATGACAACTTTATTTCATTACATGATCCATAACATAATGGAAGATTACATGGATGACATATTGGCTAAATCACAAACCAGGGAAAGTCACCTTGTAGTTCTTACACAGATATTTGATCAGTTGGAATAGTATAAAGTCAGATTAAACCTGAAGAAATGTGTGTTTGGCATAACAATAGGTAAACTATTAGGGTTTATAGTATCAAATAGAGGAATTGAAATAGACCCTGCCAAGGTCAAGGCAATCATTGATATGCAACCTCCATCAACACTTAAACAACTCAGATGATTACAAGGAAGATTGCAATCCATAAGGAGATTCATAGCACAGTTGGCAGATAAGTGTCACCCTTTCCAACATTTACTCAGGAAAGGAGTTACTTTTAAATGGATAGAACAATGCCAGGAAGCTTTCCAAGCTCTGAAAGATTATCTTTTGAACACACCAGTGTTAATATCTCCTATTCAAGGACAACCTCTATTATTATACATATTAGCAACGAACTCAGCTCTAGGAGCTCTATTGGCACAAAATGACAAAAATGGAAAAGAAAGAGCCATTTATTATATAAGTAGGACTTTGATCGGCTATGAACTTAATTATACCCCCATAGAGAGAGCATTATTAGCAGTAATATTTGCATCCCAAAAGCTCAGACATTACATGTTGAGTCATAAGGTGCAACTCATTGCACACTTTGACCCACTCAAGTACCTATTGAGCAGAGCAACATTGACTGGGCGATTGGCTAAGTGGGTTATGATCTTGAGTGAGTTTGATATATAATACATAGATAGAAAAGCCATCAAAGGACAAACCATAGCTGATCAATTAGCAGAGGCTCCTATATAGGACAGTCATCCATTGCTGATAGACTTTCCGAATGAATCCATGTTTACATTAACTGCCTTAGTAATGTGGAAGTTATACTTTGATTGGTCATATACAAGTCACAGATCTGGAGCAGATATTCTCTTCATTACTCCTCAAGGGGATGTTATACCTAAGTCATTTAGGATCAATTTCCCATGTACCAACAATATGTCTGAATATGAAGCTCTCCTCATAGGGCTTCGTACAACTGTACAATGGAAAATACAAGAGTTACAGGTCTATGGTGATTCACATTTGATTGTAAAACGGGTCAATGATGATTACAACATGAAGGATGACAAACTCATGCCTTATAAGAAGTTGGTTGAAGATTACAAGGAACACTTCAGCAAAATTACCTTTGAACAAATACCAAGAATACAAAACAAGGTAGCAGATGCAATGGCAACCATAGGATCTCTTCTGAATATGCCTGCTAATGAAACTTAGTTTGAGTTCATCATACAACAATTGATGTTACATGCATATGAGACTCCCCTATCAAACTATATATGTGCAATCGTGGGTTTAGAATCATCTTGGTACAATGAAATATATACATATTTGCATACTCAATACATGTCACCTGATATGTCTAGGAATCAAAAGAAGACCTTTATTCGTCAGGCATCTAGGTACACCATTATAGCAGATACTTTGTATAGAAAGGGTTTCAATGGAACTCTTCTCCGATGCTTGGATGAGAATGAAGCACACCTTGCTTTAAAAGAAGTCCATGATGGAATCTGTGGGGCTCACCAAAGCGGTCTGCCATGTTGTTGAGAACAGGTTATTACTGGCCAACCATGGAAAAGGATGCTTACAAGTATGTACAAAAGTGTAAACAATGCCAAATGCATGGAGACCTTATTCATGCACCAGCACAAGATCTTCAACCCATCATATCACCATGGCCATTTTCACAATGGGAATTAGATCTAGTGGGTAAAATCAACCCTACTTCTTCCAATGGGCACAAGTTTATCTTGACAGCCATTGAATACTTTACCAAATGGGTTGAGGCAATTCCTCTAACATACACCACTGAAAAGTAGATAGCAAAATTCATGCTCAACCACATTATATGTAGATACAGAGTTCCAATGTGCTTTGTTATAGATAATGAGTGTCCATTTAAAAACCAGGAAGTGAAAGAATTGTGTGACAAATTTCACATACAACAGAGATTTGCCACGCCATATTACCCACAAAGTAATGGACAAGTAGAGGCTATAAATAAAATGATTTTGAAAATTCTTAAGAAAGTAGTCACTAACACAGGACGATACTGGCATCTCCAATTAAATCCCACTCTCTGGGCTTACAGAACAGGAGTACGGACACATACAGGAGCAACACCATATTCTTGGGTCTATGGTACAAAAGTGATACTCCCCATTGAAATACAAATACTATCTCTAAGAGTATCCTTACAAAATATTATATCAGAAGAAGACTACATGGTAGCAAGGTTGCAAGAACTCAAGACCCTTGATGAAAAATGACAAACAACATTCAATCATTTACAGGGATATCAAAACAGACTGAGACGAAGTTATAATAAAAGAGTCCACCCATGAAATTTTCAAGTGGGAGATCTAGTACTTAAAGAGAATCAAAGGAACCTAGCAGAATGAGAAAGGCTAGGGAAATTCAAACCTAACTAGCTAGGTCCTTTCATTATAACAAGGGTCGTAGGCAATGGAGCATATAATTTGGCTACCATGGAGGGAGATCCACTCTCTGACCCTATGAACAGCATGCACCTTAAGCGATATTATACCTAAGGGCTGTGTAGTTTAGATTTTACTTTCCGCATTGCATATCATATCATTTAAAACATTGCATCACCTATAGTTTCTTTTTTAAATGCATCACATTCTTAAACTTTCCACATTTTCATATAGAAGCATCAATAAAACAAGGCAACTGTTCAAGTTTATCATTCATTTGCATCTAAGGAAAACAAGGGTCATTTCCTTTCTTAGATATTCGGACATGAAGTCTTTGAGGTTCTAAAGTCATTCATTCTCAACATTACCCTGTGACAATGCTTTACTTATGGTTGGGCAGTGATTTCACTATTTGAGACTTGCTAACCCACAATCTATCAATTGCTATATCTCACACATTAAGAAGACCTCTAATTCATTCTAGACACCTAGTTGATCATATGACTAAGTGAAAAATCTAAAATTCTACTTCAGCAGCACTGTAATTGTCACACCCAAGTAGGTTTCATTACTTACAAGTCAAGGCAAGAAAAGAAAAAAGAGAAAAAGAGCTATGTCAAATATCCATCTTAAGGCAAAAAGAGCAATGATATATAACTAAAATATCATGTATACAAATGTGATAAAAAGCTTTACTATGGGAACATGCAAGTAACTCCATCAAGGCTATGGACGCCTCCTAGAAATGGAGCAATATTTGAGAAATTACAGTCTATAACCTCGTCGGAGCTCTTAAGGCTTGTTGGCAACGAGGCTCTATTTGGGATGCTTTTGAAGTTAGAAAAATCATGTAGCTAGTCATATAGGATGCTAAGGATCTTTAGTGAACACAAGAGCAGGAATTAATGCATTTGCACACACATGGGCAAAAGAAGATCAAAGTTTCAAGAACCAATGGGGAAGTTTTCCACGTCTCCATTTGTAAATCCTAGTCACTAAGTGTGTTGAGATGAATGTTCCGAAGGGCCTTAGGGATCGATTGACCGCTTATCTATGAGATGTTTTGCACCTCCATTTCTATTGGTGTTTTACCAATGCAAAAACAAAGACAGTCAACCTTGTTCGAATAGGAAATGCATCTTCATCATGCATATTGCATTCACATAGGTCATGGCCAAAATTCATTTCTCTCCATATACATTCTGCAGATCATCATCTCATATAGGTTTGCACATTGGGGGTATAACTGAAAAATCCAAAAAATAATATAAAGTCCTGAAAAAATCCAAAAAATTGTATAAAGTCCTGAAAAAATCCTAAAAATCATATAACCTCCTTCAAAAATATCCAAAAACAGTGAAAAAATCAAAATCCAAAAAAAAAAAAAAAAATCAAAAACCACAAAATACCAAAAACATTCAAATACAATACTGAAAAGATCAACCAAATACATTCAAATACGATCCTGAAAAAATCAACCAAAAACATTCAAATATTGATCTACATAATCCAAAAACATTGCAAAAGCTCTTGGAAAAGAACTAAAAATCAAAAATCAATCAATTAGAAAAACTTACAATAAAATGTCTTGTGAGAAAGAAATACCCTAGTAGATATCCAGCAAACACTTCGCATGAAGTTAACAAAGGGCATGACCATCCAATCAAACATCTGCAATCAACTGATCAAACTGTCTTATCAATCGTATCATATCCATATCAACGTGATCATTATCTTGTCTTAAACAGAAGAGGATACACTCGAAATCAGATAGGTCAGTCTTAAATGGGGTCCGCAACTTTCTGAGATCAAACATTATCAACCATCACATCAAACAACTAAGAACAAAGGCACAAGGTCAGTATAGCTGCTGAATTTTGTCTGGGTCAGTCTTTATCTTTTATCATTTGGCGATAGATATTGTTCCTATGCTACTCAAGGATGTCCACAAGTGACTAGAGGAGCTATGATGGGAATTATATTTTTATTTTTTTGTTGTTTGTGGTGTGAACCGATGAAATTCTAGGGAAACTCCTCTAGTGGGTGTCTTTGATAAGAGCCTTCACATCAAGGTGAAATCACCACACATACCTTGACCCCTAACGCAATTCCCAGAATGGAGGGTTCACTCCTTGTCTGCTACATGTTTGTTTCTTCAATGAGATATCTTTGCATCTCAGTTCCTTATACCCTGATGAGCTAAAGCTTCATTGTTCAATAATAAGGCTCAGTGATGAATATATATTGACACAATAAAATATGTGAGATAGGTTCATGATTCATTCAATTTCATTATCATTTTCATCTCATTTGCTTATTGATAGTTTGTTGATTTCTCACCTTCTGTCTAAATTGCATTCTTTCTAACATCCAATTTTCTTTCTATCATTTAACTAACATTTCTTCAAGATGTATCTGAGTTAAAAATTGGTTCAACCATTATCATACAAAAAAGAATGCATTAATAGAGTTCATTTGTATTTTATTATAAAGTTCATTTGCATTTCATTATACATTTCATTTGCATTTCATTATAGAGTTCATTAGTATAACATTCATTATAGATTCCATTAGCATTCATTATAGAGTCATTTGCATTCATTTTAAAATCCATTTACATCATTAATACATACATGTACTACCATTGCATTCATAATCATATAGAATCAAATAGATATACATCATAAAACTCATAGCATCATATAAGCATACATGAAAAAGAAAATATACATAGATCACTATCAAAACCCGCATATCATATATATATAACTCAAAAATGATAATATGTGTGAATACAATAAATAAAGCCCAAAGGCTCAGATAACATGACCAACCAACACTGCCTCTATCAGCAGGTGGATCCTATCCACTAGATCCTGCCCCAGGATGTCGAGCTAGTCCCATAACGCCACCACTGCTAGTTCATCATGAAGTAGATCTACTCAATCTCCTCCCCATAAATGTACTAAAGTTAGGCTCTCTCTAACCTTCAAGGATGGCTCTCTCATATGCCTGCCAATAATAAATAGACTCCTACGTAGTAGTGAAATACCTATCTGCCTGGTCGCACGCATCTGTACCTGATCTAAAAAGCTGATCAAAGGCATCCATGGTAATCTGACATCTCCACACTGCCTCATCTTTCTCCCTCTGGAGACGATCTCTCTCAGCCTCAAGAGCACCATAATCTGCATGGTAGGTCTCTTGCTTGATATCTCATCTGGTGACCTCATCCACCAAACTCTGAACCCGTGCTCTAACACTCTCTGGCTCATCATCAACCTGTCCTCTCCCATCCTCAGCACTAGGCACATCCTCTAGCTCTGTCATATCCTCATCCTCACCTCCATCCTCACTACTTGATGACTCAGAAGAATCATCGTTGTCCTCACTGCTAATAGACTCGGTGTCCCCACCAATGTCTACATCCTCATCTCCCCCATCTCCTCCCTCATCTCCACCATCTCCTCCCCCAGCTTCACCCTCTCCTCCTCCATCAACTCTCTCCCCTGCGTCTATCATCAACCACTGTCTAGGATGGTGAATTTGTTGTGCTATAATCGAAACAATGGGATCGGTCAAAGGCACTGGCCCATGCCTAGCAAACCACGCATCGTACTCAGCTGTCATCCCTAGATCCGCTCCACCTCTACACCAACCCTAGATTAATAATGGGTGTAGAGAATCCAACTCAATAGAAGCAACATGTGGCTGTATGCACACACCCCAATCAGATACCTCTCACGATACACGAGAAAAATAGGCAGTAACCATAGGTGTCACCTGTACCTTACCGAGTTGTCTGAGAACTTGCCCTGGAAGATACATCTCGATAATCTGCTGGGTCTCAAAGGTCCTCCCAATAAGATATCTCTGCTATCGACAGAAAGACAAGTGCACTACATCATCAGGCCAACCGGGGCAATCTAAGTAAGGTCTCCAAATAAAATGCTGCAATATGTCAAACTAATGTCTCTAGTACAAGCTATTCCCTGAACCCCTATGTTTGATACCTTCTATATACCGGAAAGCATAAGGCTCACTAGGCTGCAAGTCTACATGAATAACATGCCTCAAAATAGAAATGTGCTCCCATGCCCATGTCTGAAGCAAAGTAACACCACAACTGATAGAACGGTATCCAAGATTCACAATACCATGCATATGATAATATAACATGGCAAGTAGACAAGGACCCCAAGCATACAGTTGATGATGCATAATCATATCATGGAGCACTCTACCCCATCCAGCTGGAAACCCATGACCTCGTCTGTCAGGTATCAGTAAACCATCGACAATAACGCATAATACAATGGTCAGGTCATCATAGTCTAATTAGGCCCAAGGGATCTCATATAGGCCACTGATCTGCAAGTCCTGAATCTCACACTCAAAAAGTGCACATAGTCCAGCAATGCCATCATCATGGTCATATACAACTCTCTCAACATGAATGGGAATACGCAGTAGATGCCATACATCCTCTAACATAATGGATGCCTCACCAGTCAAAAGATGAAAAGAACAGGTCTCAGAATGCCACCGCTCTATCAAAGCTGTAATCGTGGCCCTGTTGGCTATAACCTTTGGCAAATGTAAAACATGGTATAGACCAAGCTATCGGATATGCTCGATCTCCTCATCCGGTAAGTCAACTCAAAGATCAAGTTCACTAGGTCTGCTCTGTCGGCAGTATAACACTCCAATGTTCTCCTGCAATGAGAAAATGATCAAAATATCAGATATCGGATCCCGAAAAACTTAAATATTTTCAAACGCATGACAAAAAATTACATATACAATGAATGCGCTATAGTTATGACTTATGTAGTACAATAATGACTCTTGCATAATGATTAAAGCTAATGTGTAATGAAATGGGTGCATGCGTAACGATAAACACTTATGGGTAATGATATATGTGAATGCAGCATGTTAACACTAATGCGTAACACTTAGGATGCATGTGTAGCATTTGAAACATTTGCAGTACACTTAACACTAATGCGTGAAAATTGACAAGCGATTGCGTAACACAAAGCAAAAATTGATCTTGGAATTTTTTTGAAAAAACACGCATAAAATAGGCATAATCAGGAAGAAAATTGGAAAAATACCATGCTGCTAGTCCCAAGAGGTCTCTGATATGAATGTACTCGGTTTGACAAGTGCAATCGAGCTCTATAACTAGCCATGATGATCAAATACTCAGAAAAAAGCACACAAATTGTAGAGAAAACTAAGGAATTACCAAAGTGCAAATGAGCAAATGAAAACCTAAAAATCTCTATTTTTAGCTCAAAATTAGGGTTTTTTTTGACACCTCGACGCCCGTGGTCCCCGCTAGGTTCAAACACCTCGTAGCCTACTCAAACAATCTCGAAATCACATGAAATTTTACATGCTTGCTCATTACACTGATATCGAAAACATGGTCTCAATTTTGGAATTTTTCGACCACCTTTTTCGAGGGGGTATATTTACACTATACAATAGTACCAAGGCATACTAGGGCAGAATTTTTTATTTTCTTTGAAACAATGTCGTTTTGACTTTGTCTCAAAGAGGGGCAAATGTAGACACCTAAAAATGTCTCATTGATCATGTACTAATTTTTCCTCTAATTGATTAAATAATCTTTATTATTTAATTAATTTAATTAATCTATTTCTTCTAATTTCATATTTCCTCATCATCTTATTAATTATTCTATTTTCCTATTCTATCATCATTTAATCATTTTAACCATTTCCTAAATATTAATTAAATATTTATTATTTAATTAATTATGATTAATTCCCCAATTTAAATAATCTTTATTATTTAAATAAATTACTAATTAATTCTCAATTTCTATCTCTAATCATCTAATCATTCAACCCTCTTCTAAATATTAATTAAATATTATTATTTAATTAATTGTGATTTAATCCTTTAATTTAAATAATCTTTATTATTTAATTAAATTCTATTTCTAAACAATTAAATAGTTTCTTTAAATTATTTAATTAACTAATTAATTCTTCCATTTCCAAATCCCCAAATTTTAATTTCATTTAATTTCATATTCTTCTAATTTCTTCCAAATTCAAATACATGTGCATGATTTCAAAAACCAAATTGAAAATCAAAGTCAAGTTCTAAATATATTCAAATACTAAATTGAATTAATAAATTCAATTATTTGAATTAAAATCTCATGCAAAGATTAAATTAAAAATCTAAATCTAAATGCAAGCACATGCTAAATTAATTAATTCAATCAATTAATTAATTAAATCATTTATCTCTCCAATCTCTATTTCTATCTTTCAGTTAGCTTTTTCTAAATTAAGCTTTCTTTGTCATCCTCTTTATTTCCTCCAATCATTCTTTTTCTTCTTTCAGTCATATTTTTCTCAATTAGTTGACTCAATTAATCTATTCAATATATTGAGTTTCACTCCTACAATCAGTAGTTCAACTATCAATTTTCATTTGAGCTCACCTGAGTTCACACCTCTTGGTCAATCTGTTCCACCTTTCAATCAATCTCATCCAAAAATCTATAAATTGAGCATCCAATCTCCATTTTCAACAATCACGAACTTTGAATCTTTGTGTCACTTGCAGGTTACCAGCACAATATCTGAGACCCATCATACCATGAAGAGGAGAAGAGCAATGGAAGTTCTACGCAGTCACGGAATAGGGAGTTTTTATTGATTTCATTTATAATTCCTATTTTGCTTGGTTGTATCATTTCATTGTTAGTTTGTTAAATTCTTTGGTTAGGAGGGATTCATGATTTCCCTTTTGCTTCTAATTGATTACTTGTTTTTATAAGATGAATTTTACATGTGAACAAATACAATTGAAAAAACATCAGAAAAACCGGCTGATAACACTAAAGAACAATCAAAAAAATCGACAGAAGAGAGCATAGTGAAACAAACTGAGACACAAGCTGAGAAACAGGTTCATATAGAGACAGTGCCACTGACAAATGTTGAGAAGCCTAAACCTTTTCTAGTTGAAATGCAAACACAAACTGACCTACCAGAGGTCGTGACAAGTAAAGTTGTTACTACCACCAGCAGCATGGAGATTGTTAAGGTAGTTGGACAGTCATGTGGTACTTCCATGACTAAATTCAGACCGACAAATGTGACTGAAGTGCTTTTGGACTATTAAGGAAATTACAGATTGTAATGCATTGGCTTATAAGGCTATAGATGACACATCACCCATTCTTAAATTGATTGCACCCAAGTGTAATATAGATAATAAGGATTCTTTGAGTCAGTTAGAAACACTGTCTAAATACATCACCGACAACATACTTACTGTGGACCAAATAAATGAAGAGACATTTAAGGAGAAAATGGACAAGGAAAAAGAGAAATTCTTTGGAGAAACAATAAAGAAGTGCACGAAACATATTAATACCCTCTTATTGACACTGAACAAAACAATTATGGAGTTCAAGGAACTGTATAGAGACACCTGCAAGACTAATCTTCTAACAATGGATATGGATAAGGAAATCAGAAAAGTGCAAAAATAAATTGATGATATAGCTGACAATATCATTGGTTCATCTGAACCAATATCAGTTATAGAACAGGAGATAGCTAGATTGGAGCAGAAACTTCAAAATTTGGAGAAGGAAAAGGAAAGGTTAAAGGGCAAAGAAAAAGAGCTTAAATGTAGACTCAGTCCTAAATTGGATAACCTCATCTCTTTGAGGAAAGAGATCTCAGAGGAACTTATTCAGGGATAGAAGACACCGGAAGAGAAAATGCATCATCTCACCAATACTATTCAGAGAACAAAAGCAACATTAAAGGACAACAACAGGTTCACTCAAAGCCTGAATTTGGTATTAGCAGACCTATTCCAAATTGTAACCAACTAGTTACAAGGTACCAGCTGAGCACTGCAATCATTGACATTTTGAAAACCTTTGTCATTGATGTCAAAGGGGGAGTAGTAGAACTGAGAAAAATGACTTGCAGAAGAGATCATCTACTCAAGGGGAGCACACAATTTTTGGTAAGATTTTTGGACTTCAATTTTTGGATACAATTTTGAATTTTTCTCATGAGTGTTGCCATCAATGCCAAAGGGGGAGATTGTTGGCATTGCACACTCTAATGGTAGTTAAAGGTGATTGAAGGTGTTTTCATTGATGGCAACCTTGCAATCTTATGGCATCGATAGGAACCGACACCGGCAGACTCTACACCGGAAGATAGTTCACCGACAGCAACAATAATGTTTACTGACATCCTAGCCAACAGGATTTTGGTTATTGTATTTTGTATTTAATTGTAATATCTTTTTGTAATCCAACATGACATATTGTAATAAGACTCATATATAAGTATGAGATCTTGTAGATCATTTGTGTGACATATATGATAGAGGATAGATATGATGGATATGTAGAGCGAATATTAAGGCAAATTTTGTAGAAGGGTTTATGGTTATTGTATGAGCTTAAACTAGTACTGAACCTCGCATAGCAGATGCTTTTTGTAGCAGTAGATTATATTGGATTCTCATAATCCATTTTGTAAGTCAGTGAGACTTCCTTTTGTAATTGAGTAGTGAGCTCTAGGCAGTTGGCCTTCCTGCATGTGCAGGCCCCTCTTGTAAGTAATATCCATTCATTGGCCAGTGAGTGAATATTGTGGGTCACAAATCCCACCAAGGTTTTTCCCACACCGAGTTTCCTCGTTAAACATCTTGTGTTATGGTGTGCTTTCTATGTTGTCTTTAGTGTTCTCATTTACTACATTAATTATTGTTTACCGGTACATTGTTTTGGAATGCAAAATAATTAATAAAGTCAAAAATTCTATAAACCGGTTAGATACTGATTCATCCCCCCCTCTCAGTATCCTTGTGAATCCTAAAAAATAGAAGGGTGGCCCACATCCCTAGTGGGAATGAAGCTCCTATCAAGGAATTTTAGGAGCTTTAATGCCCATAACAAACAACACTTGGTCAAGCATAGGATTGAGTTTGAAAAGGCATATATAATACTACTACAAGAAACCAAATTGTCCACATTAGAAATGAAGACATTTTCCAAGAAAGCAAAGAATGTGAAGCTGGGGGAAATCCAATTTGAAGGGGCATCTAGTAGCCTAGCTATCTTTTGGAGCTCTTATCCAATAGCTATGGAGAGGATAGGAAAGGGTGTAGCGTTAGGATTTATTCTTCTTCTTTATAGTTTGTAATTGTATGGATTTATCTCTACCAATACCCTTTTCTCATTACATCTTTGGTTTATATTTTAATTATATCCTATATATTTAGGACAAGAGGATGGCTATTTTGTGGTTTAATCAATCCCAAAGAGACTTCACTTATTGGGTAACTAGGAACAAGCTTCTTGAGACTGGTTTAAGGAATGAGGCTTCTACCTAGAACAATAGGAGGATGGGCTTTAGTAACATTATAGAGATGATCGATAGGTATCTCTTTTGCAAGGATTTGGCATCCTTTCCTTTTTGCATGGAAGCATCAATTCCTCCTTGTTCTAGCTTAGATCAATGACCCATCTAGTTGAAACTTATGGGTGACAAAAATATATGTAAGGGTCCATTCAAATTTGAAAACATGTGGATGAAGGATACAAATTTCTTCAATATGATAGTTGAATGGTTGGGTGAGGATCATTTCATAGGATCTAAGCTATTATGATTTGTCTCAAATTTAAAATCAATCAAGCTAAAGTTGCAACAACTAGAATAATGATCATTTCAAAAACATATTTGAGTCTAAATAGGAGTTAGAGGAGAAGTTGATAGACTTAAATGAGGGATTGTTGAAGGATTGTTGAAGGATGGTATAGACTTTAGGGTTTCTATGGAAAAGTCTCTTATGGAAAAGGAGGTACATGGGAGGACACAAGAGGCATGAGAGAAGTTTGTAACCTTGATCAAGGGACTAAAGTGTCCATAGGCCTCCCCATCCTTCAAAGGAGAATTTAGACTTACTATAGGATTTCAAAAAAAAACCCAATAGTATCAATATTAGGGACAAAGGTCTAGAGCATAGTAGGGGCCATAGGGTAGTCACATGTGACCATCATCGACACAAGAATATTTTAGGTATGAGAGACTATAGGGCTATCAAGCTAGGCCTTCTATGAATCAATAACCTTTTAGGGGAGAATATAGTGTTTTTAGTAGTTAGGATCTTCTAATTATGGTGGGGCCTAGCCAACATAGGGTTATATGAGAGGCACATGCTATGTATATGTTAGTATTAGATAGAGAGTACCCATAAGGTTTTAGAGTAGGTGGACACCATCCTAGAATGTCAAAGTATATAGTTGATATGTGGGTCTTTACCCTCCCAACCACTCAACATATGCCTTTAAGTACACAACCTTAGATACATAATTCAAAATTTTTGACATCATACCAATTGATAACAATTAGATCTAAGAATTGTCAACCTTGAAAAAAATATGAATTTGAACAGCTAAAATTTGGACCATTCCCATTATCTAGCCTAAGGATAAAATCATATATGTGATTCTTATATGATAAAAAAACTAGCACATATGAATTTTTAAATCTTGCAAGATCAAACTACAAAAGGTCAAAAGGTAGGAATCTTATGTCTAAGACTTTTGTTGTGGAAGTTAGGGTGGTTGTCACCTATGTTGACTTTGTAGGAATCTTATGTCTACTAAGATCTTCGGAAGTCATTTAAAGCATTGTCTACTAAGTCCTCCAGTACTTATGTATTCAAATCTTGGACATCTTCCCTCTGAATCAGCCTACCTGTCTGTTGGGTTTTTGTCCACCAACTATTAAGGACAAGCCTGTTCTTTTCACATATTTCCACAGATACATCACAACTTAAATGTATCCCAAGCTGATGCAAAGCAACCTCTGCTCCAACAATACTAGAAAATAGTGAATGAACTTTAATACCATCAGGATAAAATGCTTTCAAGACAGATAAATGGTATGCAACTATATCTATTTGGAATGCATTACCCAAACAGAGCAATCCATCAGTCGCACAAGAAGTTCCATGAGTGTGATCTTTTTCAAATCCTAATATAATTTGTATCTCATCAACCTATAGAGGAGCCACCTGACCTGGCCCCACCCAAACCAAGTTCCATTCTTTGTACTTTTCAAGAATGCATTTTTTTTCACTATCTTGTAGTTTCCCTCGTGAATTTTCAATTATAGTATAGAGTTCTTCACAAAGGACACTACCACATTGTCTAGAGTCTATGCAATTCAATTTTTTTCTTTGATCCCATTTATGCCAATAGTCCTTTGTCTAAGGAAGTGCTTCCTGAATAGTCATGGGGGGGAGAGGTAATTCTTGAAATCTCCCTTCTATTGGGAGATTGTGTACATAACCTCTTCCTCTTCTGGAACCTAAAAAGTACTTCGAGTCCACCAAATCTAGTTCCACACCATAGAAATTTTTGGATATTGTCTTCCAAATATCCTTCAATGAAAAAGCATCATTCTCATAATAGAAAAAAGGTGGCCCTTGCATGAACACATTGATTTACTCCAAGTGTGGCCCAATAGGTTTCTCGGGAACTCCAAAACCAGTTAGTCCCTCCGGGCATAAATTAGAGACCATGTCACACACTCTAGACATTGTTTGTTTGTGTGTCAACTTGAATTTCATCCTCAGAATGTTACTTGCAATAAGTTAGTTTCACAAAATACAAATGGGAATACTACAGGAAATCCAAACTCAACCAATGAAACTACATGAAGTACATATAAAATAAAATACTAATATTACTTTCATGGCTTATGTCTCATTGTGTCCTAACTCCACTGTTCCTGGTTGTAGATGGTGTGCTCTCAGACAATGCACTGATGGCTTCCAAGATGGCATATCAAGAATGGACTGATAACTTGTAGTTAACTGATACTATGATATGTAATACTACATGATTATGCTATTACTATTTGCTTGTGCTATTACTATTTGCTTCAAAATTAAAACTCACAGATGCATATGATTATCTTGCAAATGTACTTGAAGTCTCTTGAAGTCTAACTCTCTCTCAACTAAAGCTCTTGATTTTATAGACCTTGAGAGGATTAGATGATGTGGCTTAGATCAACAGTCCTAATCAGATCTACAGATTTGGATGGTTGTGAGCAAAAGTGAAGGTTGAGAGAAAGGGGGAAGGAGAAGACAAGTGTCACTCATCTCACCTTGACTGGGTTGCTGACTGAGAGAATCTAGGGATGGTTGGAGGAAATTTAGGCATGATAGGACAAGTGGACTCAAGTCCTTCCTAAGATGTAGGGGTATTGGAGAGAATATAGTAAATGGTTATGAAATATGTGTACACAATTTTCATTAAATTTGGAGGTTGAAGATAAATGATGAATTAATATTTAAGAAATATTAATTTCTTTAGCCACATGTTTGATGAGTTGGCAAAGGGAAGATGAAATGGAGATGGAGGGTGAGTTGGAAAAGGGATTTAAATAATTTAAAAATTATTTAATATTTGAGACTATAGGATAGGAGAATAACTATTAAATATTGGATATTTAATTATTTGGAGGAGATAATTAAATATTAGATATTTAATTAACTTGGTTAAAAGGATAATTAAATATTAGATATTTAATTAATTAGAAGAATAGAATAGATGAATTAATTAATAAAAAGACATGAAATGAATTAAATAAATTAATCTTTTCAAATTAACTATTTAATAGAAGAATAATTATTAAATAAATATAAATATTTATTTAATTTCTCATAGCCATTTTTATGTGTATACATTTTGCCCCTCTTTGAAATGATGTCAAGATACCATTGTTTCAAAGATTAAATCAAGTCTCGATAATGTACCTGATGGAGATTGAAAATCCTGATTGTGTGCCCCCTCAAGAGATTGATCGTGAAATTGTTGAAAACTCTGGTTTGAATGATTAATCTCATGATATTTCATAAAATTTTAGTCAATTAAATTCATTTGTAAAAAACAAATTAAATTGCCCCATTGAATAGCATTAATTACACTTCCAAAGAGTAAATATAAAATTAACCAAGGTTAATTTTTATTTCATTGTCATCCTTGTCAGCTTGTGAAGAAAATATTCTTGCTGAGGTGGTGAAATAGTGATTCCTGTGGAGAACCATCGATTTGAGTGTGTTCGGCGATATCAATGACCTGCCGAGTATGGGTATCCGATATGTATCTTATCCCAAGCTTTGTTTTCAACTTTTTGTTTGACTTTTCATGTTTTTAGGCGCGTTTTTGAATTTTTAAATTTTTTTATGATTTTCGGCATCTAGGTTAGCGCATTTGTATTTTGTTTTAGCGCATATGTAATTAGGTGTAGCGCATTTGCATAGATTAGCACAAATGATCTTTTTGTTAGCACATATGTTAAGGATGTTAGCGCATATGCATTGGATAGCACAAATGTTTCGTTTATTAGCTCTTTTGCAGCTCAAATTAGCGATTTTGCTTGGTTTTACACATATGCTTTTAGAGTTAGTGCATTTCCTCAAAAAAGATAGCACAAATCATTAGTTCCTAAGCGCATTTGTATTTAGATTTAGCGCATATTCTGAATAGGATAGCGCAAATGCTCAAGATTGATGTTTTTGATAAGTGCAAAGGCTAAAAATCACTTTGATGAATGTGTAATACACATTGATGATGAAATAGGGACTTGATTGAGTGATTGCATGATTGATTGATTGATTAATTGCTTGAGTGATTGATTGATTGATTGATTGATTGATTGATTGCTTGATTGATTGATTGATTGCTTGCTTGAGTGATTGTTGGATTGATTGTGTTGATTCAAAGAAACCAATTTAGTTTCTGATGCAATAGCTTATCAAAGTTTTGATTGAGCTCAGTGATTGATATAAAACCATGATTGATAGGTTTTAAAATGATTTGATAGCATAAATTGCTTCAATTTGATGTGATAGATAGATAGCGTAGATTGCGTCAGTTTGATTTGATAGATAGATAGCATAGGTTGCTTCAGTTTTATTTGATAGATAGATAGAGTAGGCTGCTTTAGTTTGATTTGATAGATAGATGATGATTTGATGATTGATTGATTTCTCTTGATAAATAGGAGAAACTTGATGTTATCCAGTGTCAGGAGAAATTACCAGCAGTATGTCATTCAATGCCAAAGCTAACACAGGCTAAGGTTAGACATATAGATGCCTATGGTTTATGCCATTTGATGTATATGCCTGAGATTACGCATAATAGAGGATTGTTGATGGTGTTAGCCGAGAGATAGCACAGTAAGCATAACACTTTCCACTTGCCCACTAGTGAGATTAGTGTGACGCTCGAGGATGTCTATAGGATTCTACACATCCTAGTGACTGGTGAGTTAGTGCTATAATACCTTAAAATTGGTCATCTAAACAAAGGGCCCCTAATCTCGACAACATCACCAAGGTCCTAACCAAAGATAATTAAATCAATCTTGAGCACATTATTAATTCTTTAATTATCAAAAATCACATGGCAAATCAACTACTCAACATTAATTAAATATTTATTTAATTAATTGAATCATTTTCAAGAATATCATTTTGATCAATTATCCCATTTTAATTTATTAAATATCCTTGCATATTTAATCAATTAATAAATTTTCCATTCAATCATGCAAAAAGGATTAATTTATTACAAAAGATGAATTAATTTATTACAAAGAGTTGAATTGAAACAAAACAAAAATAAAAAAAAGAATTGAATTAAGAGAGAAATCAAACTTGAGATATTATTTCTTTTTCTAAATTTAGAACTTGAAATCAGAAAAGTAATTTAATTGAATTATTGAATTATTCTCTAAAATTGGAACTCAAAGCTTTTCAGAAAAAGAAGTTCAGTTGCATTGAAAAGACCTTTTTCTTGAATGAATCAAATATGTGCATGGAATTATCTTTTTTTATCAGATGTGCATGGAATTAATTTATTATTATTTTCCAATGCAACTTGGACTTCTAATTTGAATGCATTTCAATTAAACTATAATTGGAATCTATCTCAAGGTTAACTCAACCCGATTTCTCAATTATTTTCAATTAATCCTAAATTGAGCTTTTTGTGATTCTCTATAAATTCAGTCTTTAGCTCTCATTCCAATTCACCCCAGAGATTTTTGAGAACACGCTTGGAGATTATTATCACGCTAATTTCGCTCTGGAGTCATTGAAATCATTGTGCTTTTTTAGATTACTTGCATCCATTTTACATTCATTATTGCTTGCATCCATTGTTGCTTGAATTGGTTATTATTGCTTGAATTATTCATCCATCTTGCATCCATATAACTTAATATCATATAGATTAAATCCTTCATCTTGGTGTAGTCTAGTCACTGGTATTGCTTATAAAAATCTGAGAGCAATCTTATACTCGCATCTTTTAGAAGGCAATTAGTCGCTTTGCTATGGTTTATTTCTTATTGATTATTGATTACCAACCATGCATATAATGACTTAATTGAAGTGTTGTGCTTGCAACTACAGGTTCACTTTTTCACACACACATCTCTAGTGCCCATCGTGGGGCCCGAAGACTACATTTTTTTTGGCCTCCAAGACTGACTGCTTTATTTTTTATTATTTTCCAAGTTTCAGATTTTTTGGCTTTTCGTCCGTACATCTTGTACGACAATTCTTACAGGCTGAAACAACAAACTGCAAGTGTCACATGAATTACAAACACATTATCATACGAGTAGACCTTATGTCATATAAGCAGATCCTCTATCGTACGATCAGAAATCATCTGTTGTACGAGCCAACATCATCAGCAATCTAGTCTCATACTATACTGCATCCTGTCTCGTACGAGTCAAGTGCCTGTCGTACGATTCTGTATTTTCTGGTAAAGAAGGCAAATTTCATATTTTTTTTCATTTCTAATTGATTATTCTGATGACTAACCTTGACTGTTTATCTGTCTATCTCAGAATTTTTCACAGCCTAACTAGTTTTTGCAGAACGCTTGTCAAAGAATATGCTTGTCACACAAAGACAATATTATGACTACTGATTCGTTGTCTTTGCAGGTTGCCTGAAGGAGAATCGACTAAACGTCATGTATTCTTTAAATTCATTTTTAGGAACCTAACTTGCTATCTGGTTAAAGAACAAATCTGTCTTTTGTGCTTTTAGAAGATTCTAAGAGGTAGGAGAGTATGCTCTTGTCTTTTTCTAGACAATCAGAAATCTAGACCCTTGAAGATTTTTCTTTGTTTGAGATTTGTACATCTTTAGCAGGCTTGAACTCTTTTGAAGTCCACTCTGTTAGGAGCCTTGTCCAGTTAAAGACATTACAATAGGTTCTGCTAGGAACCGATCTTGTTAGGGATCACCCAGTTAAGGGATGGCTATAATACCCAGTTAAGGGTTAAACCTGGTAGGGTCACTTTGTTAGAGGATTTCAAGAACTCAATAGCTAAAGGATCTCCAGAGCTCTATAGCTTCTCAGAACTCATTAACCTCGAGTTACCCAGTTAAGGGATTTGAATCAAGCCTGTTAAGACCACCCTGTTAGGGGATTTTACAACAAGCCAATTAAGGCTACCCTATTAGGGGATTTTACAACTATTGAAGTGGTTAGAGATCAACAAGAATTACAATGATCTGGTTACAACACTCAATGCTAATGCAGATCCATTTTGGCTCCTCTTCACCTTCTGCACATTCACTTTGCAGGTATCTCTTCTCTCCTTTGGTCCGGCAAGAATCACGTATCACTTCCCTAGGATACACACACACAACTTTTGCCAACAACCTTAGAAAGAAACACAACATCGACTTTATAGGAAACATACAGGTCAGTAACAAAAACCCTAAACCCTAAACTTGTTAGGTTAAGCAATTCAAGTAGTTCGATCCTGACCATTGAATCATACTGCATTAAATGCAACAATCTTGAATCGATCTCAAGATGTTCTCCATCATCCATTATCCACCAATTTCATGGCGACTGATAACCCATCACGCATTATCACCATTTGAAAGACTTCGCTCATTCCTGAGGTAGATAGGAATAGTCTTCTTCATGCAAGATCCTTCACGCGCATAGAGCTTATGTGGCAACATGATCTATCCTCCATTATACTGCTAACTCATCACATGACGATCATCGATTAAGTCATATAGACTTGAGGTACTTCAACTGGAAATCATGAAGTGGAAGCTACCTACCAACCGGTAGTCATACAATGCTTCCATGTGTCGGTTCACATAACTACATGCCGATTCATCTTGAAAAAATATACTACTTCACTTTGGCATATAAACTAGTTCATACATATGCTAGTTCCCTCTTCTCACATATGCCGGTTCACTTCATAACACATATTGACATCAATGACAACATATAATGTCATTATGTCTTCATGTTGGTTCACATAATGCCAACAATCTCCCCCTTTGGCATTGTATGTCTTCATACCGGTTGACATAATGCCAACAATCTCCCCCTTTGGCATTGATGGCAATATACAAAAATATCTTCTCCACTTCACATCTTCTCCCATTTGCTGCAGATATCTTTTCGCTTCACTCCTTCTCCCCCTTTGACAACAATACCAAAGTGGAGGTACAAGCATCTCTGTTTCATCATGCTGCTCCCCCTAAGGAGTAGCATCCTTCAACACATCAATCAACCAAAAATTTGTCTTTCCAGTACCTGACTGATGTGAAACAATTACTTTTAGTTCACCTCCTAAAGGGGCAATACCCGTAATTCACCTCTTAAGTGCACAAATGTAGTCTTTGGGAGAGGCTTGGTGAATATGTCTGCTAACTGCTCCTTACTAGAAACATGTTCCAATGCAATCTCCTTATTCCGAACCTTTTCCCTCAAGAAATGATACTTAAGCTCAAAATGCTTGGTTCTAGAATGTAAAACTGGATTCTTTGATATATTGATAGCACTTGTGTTATCACAGAATATACTTACCAGTTCAGATACAGGGATCTTGAAGCCTTCCAGTACATGCTTCATCCAAATTGTCTAAGTGCAGTTCATGAAAGCTACAACATACTCCACTTTCACTGTAGACTGAGAGATACAACTCTGCTTTTTACTCATCCATGAGACTAGTCTACCACCGAGAAAGAATGCACCACCGGTTGTGCTTTTCCAATCATCCACATTACCTGCCCAATAAGCATCTATGAACACTTTCAGATTGAAATCATTGTTGTATGGGTACCACAATCCATAGTCAATTGTTCCCTTCAGATACCTAAGAATCCACTTGACTGCAATCAAGTGGGATTCTCTAGGACTCTTCTAGAACCTTGCAGTAATGCCAACTGCATGTGCAATATCCAGTCTGCTATGCACTACATAATGCAACTTACCAATCATTGATCGGTATTCCTTCTCATCAACCAGTGCGGAATCATCCTCTATTGTCAATTTGCAACCGGTCACCATCGGTGTACCAACCAGTTTGCTATCTTCCATGCCAAAGGTCTTCAATACCTCTTTGACATATTTGGACTGAGTGATAAAGATTCCATCTTCCATCTGTTGGATCTGCAGTCTAATGAAGAAGTTAATCTCCCCTATGAGTGACATCTCAAACTCTTTCTTCATCTCATCAACAAACTCATGACTCATCTTGTCATCTCCTACAAAGATAATGTCATCAACAAAAACCTCACAAATCAGGATCTAATCTCCTTCAGACTTCAGGTAGATATTGCTATCTTCACTTGTTCTCTCAAATCCAATCTTCACAAGATGGGAATGTAGGCGCTCATACCATGCCCTAGGTGCTTGCTTTAGACCATATAAGGCTTTATGTAGCCTGCACACCATATCACTATCTTCAAATAGGGAAAACCCATCTGTTTTCTCTATATATACCTCCTCTTCAAGTACACCATTTAGGAATGCAGATTTTACATTCATTTGATATACTTTGAATCTTTTAAAAGCTGCATATGCAAGAAGCATACGAACTCATTCCAATTTGGCTACAGGAGCAAAGGTTTCTCCATAGTCTTCTCCTTCTTCTTAAGCATATCCTTTGCACACCAATCTGGCTTTATTCCTAATCACTGTCCCATCCTCATTCAACTTGTTTCTGAACACCCATTTGGTGCCAATGACATTTTTATGCTCTGGTCTAGGTACCAAGGACCATGCACCATTTTTCTCTATCTAGTCAAGTTCCTCTTCCATTGCCTTGATCCAGTCTTCATCTTTATGAGCCTCTTTGAATGATTTAGGCTCAAATTCAGAGATCATACATGAGTTTTCTTTGATCTTTCTTCTTGTAAGGATTTTGGCATCCTTATCACCTATGATCTACTTAAGATCATGATTCAACTTGACATATCGAGGAATGGTCTTAATTGGTTCTTCTTACTTTTCCTCTTCATCCTCATCTTCATCAGTATCAACGTTCACTGGTTCAGGGACACTATTACTGGTACTTGGTTGACTAACAACCGGTTCCTAGAAGGTTGCAACTGGTTCATTTATAGCTTTCTCATTGCCAGTTTCCTCAGTTTTCTCAGAGGATTCATCAACTGTTACATTGATACTTTCCATAATTCTCTGAGTCTTATTGTTGTAGCACTTGAAAGCTTTACTCTTGGTGCAATATCCTAGAAATATTCCCTCATCACATTTAGCTTCAAATTTGCCCTGATGTTCACTCCTCTTAATTTAACATTTGCTACCAAATACCTTAAAGTAGCTAACCACAGGTGTCTTACCGGTCCAATACTCATAAGGATTTTTGTCCTTACCTTTGTTGACGAGTACCCGATTCATAGTGTAGACTGCAGTGCTCACCATTTCTCTCCAAAAGGTGTGAGCAACCTTTCCTTGAATCAACATGGTTCTAGCTGCTTCAACCACAGTCTGGTTATTCCTCTCTGCTAGGCCATTTTGATGTGGATTCCAGGGGGCAGACAACTATCTCTTGATGCCAAATTCTTCACAATACTTGTTGAATTCACTGGAAGTGAATTCCTCTCCTTGATCAGTTCTGAGACATTTGATCCTTTTACCGCTTTCCTTCTCCACTAATGCTCTGAAAGATTTGAATTTCCCAAAAGCTTCAGACTTGTCTTTCAAGAATGTGACCCACATCATTCTTGAGCAGTCATCAGTGAGGATCATGAAGTACCTATCACCCTGCACACTTCTAGTTTTCATAGGACCACACAAATCAATATGTACAAGATCAAGCAAGTTGTCAGCAGTGAAAGATTTACCTTTAAAAGTTGAGGAAGACATTTTCCCTAATAGACATTCTCTACACAAGGTATTATTTGGTTTGTTTAGCACAGGCAACCCTCTAACTACCTTGATCTTACTAGCCTTTACAATGTTATCAAAGTTTACATGGCAGAGTCTCCTATGCCATATCCAGCTATCATCAAGCTTAGCCATAAGACATGTACTTATATTTGCATTCAGATGAAATAGGTTACCTTTAGTCTGCATACTGGTGGTCACTAATTTACCATCTTTTCCTTTGATTCTGCAAACTCCATTCTTGAATTACAGAGTGAGGCCATTGTCATTTAGCTGGGCAGCACTTAGAAGGTTGTGTCTGAGACCATCAACCCAGTACACATTGTCAGCACTGCTCTTTCCATTTAGAGAGATGGACCCTCTACCTTTGACCATGCAAGGTGCATCATTGCCAAAGCGAACCACACCACCATCATACTCCTCCAAAGATAGAAACTTGCTCTGGTCACCTGTCATATGATGAGAACAACCACTATCAATGATCCACTCATTGGAATTATAAAACTAGGAGACAAGGGCCTTCTTGTCTGCCACATCTTCCTTTACAGCAACAAACACAATGTCTTCATTCTCTTCATCTTCTGATTCGTCATCTGTGACACCTTCATCAACTACTACAAAACAATTTCTCTAGTTTCCTCCTTTGAATTTCCTGAACCTTTCTAGTTTATCCTTGTTGTCGCTATTAGGACAATTCATAGCAATATGTCCTATTTGGTTATAGGAAAAAAATTTCAAAGGGAGCTTACCTTTGTATTTACCAGTTCCTTTTGGAAATTTCCTAGCAAGAAGAGATTCAAATTCTATCAGAAATTCTTCATCATTCATTTCTCTATTCTGATTAGGTTCCCCACTAGTGCTAGCCTCTTTTCCTTTCTTGGATGGTATAGCAGAGGCTCTAAATGCTGATTCTATCTTTTGAACACTGCCATCAAAACTATTTAGTTCATAGGCTGTCAACTTAGCTATGATAGAGTCTAAGGACACCTTAGACCTGTCTATTGATCTCAGCTCCTGAATAGCAGTGACCCTTATTGCATAGACCGGCAATAAGGATCTTAGGACTTTACTTACCATAGTGGAAACTTCTATTTTGCCACTTGCACTCTTGATTTCTCCAACAACTATTTTGATTCTTATTCCATACTACTGAATGGTCTCTCCTTCAACCATCCGCATGTCTTCAAACTTCCCTCTCAAGCTTTCTTCCTTAGCCTAATTTACTTGCTCATCACCACCATAGATATTTTCAAGAGCATCCCATACCTCTTTGGGATTTGCTTTGTCCTGAACATCAATAAATTCAATGTCAGATAAACTACTGATGAGGGCTTCCATGACTTGCCCATTTTCTTGTATCTCTCTCTTTTGGTCATTAGTGAGAGTACCAGTAGGAACAACATATATATTTTCAATATAACTCCAGTGCTGAACACCCATGCTTTTGATGAATATCTTCATCCTGTCTTTCCATATACCAAAGTTTTCCCTGTTAAACTTTGGACCTTCCCTCTTCATCATTTGACTAGGATCTTTTCCTCAAGTGGTTAAGCTTACAACACAGAGGACCTGGAGGTGCTCTGATACCAATTGATAACTCAATGATGAACCACTAGTACCAGACTGGTACTGAGTGGGGGGGGGTGAATCAGTACCAACACAAATCATAGTCCAAAACTGGTTTGATAGAAAATACTCCAAATAACTAACAAACAAGGATACTAGTTAAAATAGAGTGCAACTGGTAACATCCAGTACAGCTCAAACAATCATAAACCGGTCACTCACTAAGCTTTCCTCTTAGCTCAATACTATAGTACCATTATTCTCTCATGCATGAACAGGTAAACTAACATAAGATCTTCATAACAGTGAGTTCAATATGTTTTATAGACAGGCATAAAACATAGAACCATCATATGCTCAATAGGTAAAAACAAAGCATCACAAGATAAAAGAACTACACATGACACACATATTTTTCATGTGGAAACCCAACTGGGAAAAACCACGGTGGGGATGAATACCCACAAGTTGCTTTTGAACTCTTTGGAAGTCCACTTTTTTAGGAGCCTTGTTCGGTTAAAGACATTACAATAGGTTCTGCTAGGAACCGATCCTGTTAGGGATCACCCGGTTAAGGGATGGCTATAATACCCGGTAGGGTCACCTTGTTTGAGGATTTCAAGAACTCAATAGCTAAAGGATCTCCAGAGCTCTATATCTTCTCAGAACTCATTAACCTCGAGTTACCCGGTTAAGGGATTTGAATCAAGCCTATTAAGACCACCCTGTTAGGGGATTTTAGAACAAGCCAGTTAAGGCTACCCTATTAGGGGATTTTACAACTGTTGAAGTGGTTAGAGATCAACAGGAATTACAATGATCTGGTTGCAGCACTCAATGCTAATGCACATCTATTTTGGCTCCTCTTCACCTTCTAAACATTCACTTTGCAGGTATCTCTTCTCTCCTTTGGTCTGGCAAGAATCACGTATCACTTCCCTAGGATACACACAAACAACTTTTGCCAACAACCTTAGAAAGAAACACAACATCGACTTTATAGGAAACATACAGGTTGGTAACAAAAACCCTAAACCCTAAACCTGTTGGGTTAAGCAATTCAAGTGGTTTGATCCTGATCGTTGAATCATACTGCATTAAATGCAACAATCTTGAATCAATCTCAAGACATTCTCCATCATCCATTATCCACCGATTTGATGGTGGCTGATAACCCATCATGCGTTATCACCATTTGATGGACTTCACTCATTCCCAACGTAGATAGGAATAGTCTTCTTCATGCAAGATCCTTCACATGCACAGAGCTTATGTGGCAACACGATCTGTCCTCCATTATACTGCTAACTCATCACACAACGATCACCTATTAAGTCATACAGACTTGAGGTACTCCAACAGGAAATCCTGAAGTGGAAGCTACCTACCAACCGATATTCATACAATGCTTCCATGTGTCGGTTCACATTACTACATGTCAGTTCATCTTGAACAAATATACTGCTTCACTTTGGCATATAAACTAGTTCATACATATGCCAGTTCCCTCTTCTCACATATCACATATGCCAGTTCACTTCGTAACACATATTGACATCAATGACAACATACAATGTCATTATGTCTTCATGCCGATTCACATAATGCCAACAATCTC
This sequence comes from Cryptomeria japonica, assembly GCF_030272615.1. Lineage (NCBI taxonomy): Eukaryota > Viridiplantae > Streptophyta > Pinopsida > Cupressales > Cupressaceae > Cryptomeria > Cryptomeria japonica. Next base: position 470,338,380 of record NC_081411.1, on the reverse strand, counting down.
CCCCTTTGGCATTGTATGTCTTCATGCCGGTTCACATAATGCCAACACCAAGTACTCCAACCCACTATAAAATAAATGTGATTTGATGAAAATCAAGTCAATGGCAATGCTCGGGAATAGCTCTCCTCCGTACCTTCGGGTATATTAAACCTTGGTTTTCAAGGCTGGGGGACCTCTTAATTGAGTTTATACCTTGACGTGCTGAATGGATCCCTGACTAAATCCAATTTAAAATTAGAAGCTACCCGGTTCATCTCCGAAAGGGGGATAATCTTTGTGCAAGAGAGATAGTAACTCTCCCAAGATACTTGTCATTTTGTGCCCCCATTAGTATTTGGAGTTGGATAATATGGCATTGAGAATCCATTGTGTGAGACTTAGCGGCCGTATTCTGATTAGCTATTGGGTCTGTACCTGAGTCTACAAGAAAAGGTTTTCTTTCCTCACCAAATTCCTTAGGGTTTGCATGCTGTGAATGGAGTCACTATACATACTACTTATTTTCTGTGTTTTCATCCCTGAAACAAAAACTGAAATACAAAAAATCAGTGAAGACCAGAAACAACTCAGTGAGTCGAAACTCTATCCACCTCAGAAACTAGTCCATCCTGAGTCGAAACTCTGTCCGTGTTAGAAACTAGTCCATCCTAAGTCGAAACTCTGTCTGTGTCAGAAAATAGTCCATCCTAAGTTGAAACTCTATCCATGTCAGAAAATAGTCTATCCTGGTAAAAAATTAGTCCATCTCAGAATTGGTCATACTCAGCAATCGAAAAAAAACTCAAAATTTCTAGGCTCTGTCCTATGAACAGTCATACGAGTCTGATAATTCATCATCCTATATCACATCTTGTGTCGTACGAGTCTTCTAGTTTGTCATCCTAGACCCAATTCTATGTCATACGAGTCATTTCATTCTGTCATCTGGCTCTATATCCTGTTTCATATGAAACAGAACTGCTCTCAGTCTTTTGTCATCCTGCACATGCCCATTTGTCGTATGGTACGAGGCAGCAACTCATACGAAACAAAATTATTGTCATCCTATAGTTGCTAAATTGTCATCCGGTCTAGAAAATCCTGTCGTACGAGTCTCTGGTTTTGTCAGAACAGAACAATCAAACTTGCCTAAAAACAACTTACAGTGAACATAATACTGATTATCATTTTCTTGAGCATTAAACAGATCAAGATAGTGTACCTCTACCATTTGCGTTGCACGATTTGCTTGATCACCTCTCAGCTAGTTCAATCAACTACCTATCAAATTTTAGTCACTTAGATAATGTCTTATATAGGATAGATCATTCCTGAAACCAAACTGCATCTTACACTATGCTTAAAATCAACTTGGATAATGTCTTAGATAGGATAGATCGTTCTTGAAATCAAACAAAATCTCAGTTGTTTCTCCCAAACAATACTCTAAACAGAACAACTAGCTCTGAAATTGATCTTGACCTCTGCATCACAAAACAACTCTAGGTCACACTAATCCATAAAAATGCCTATTCAAACCAGGAGTTCTTGTAAGAAACAAGCCAAAGGCAAAGAACAAACCTTCACTTATCAAGATAATCCATTCTATGTGAAGGATCCCCTCACTGACATGCCATCGTCATCAAGCGGACCAATTTTTGATGAACCAAAATCTCCCACTATACGTGAGACATAATACAATGATGGAAACAAAAATGACCGTAATATTCCTGAAAATCATAATGACTCATCATCATCAAGTGAGATTGACGAAGCTTCTGAACCTCCAGAAAAAGAAATCCTTGACTATCAGAAAGACAAAGACTTTAGAAAAATGATGAAAACTATCATGACCTGAGAAAAGGAAGACTATTTCTTAGAACTAGCAAATCAAGGTGCCAAACTTCCTATTGGATATGATGTTTAGACACTTGTTACTAAAAGGGAAGACTCACCTATAATCATGGTACACAAACAGTTACTAGCTTTGCAGACAGAGCTCACAGAGCTGAAGAATAAGGACAAGTCCCCGAAACAATATTCTCTGGAAACAATATGTCCCTTTTCATTTGACAAGAATTTACACATGCCTCCATTCCCTTCACGAGTGGAAATCCTAAAATTTGACAAATATGACGGTACCTCAGATCCTCAAGATCATGTTAGGGAATTTAGTGCTACTTGTATGGAATTCATGCATGATCAAACGTACCTCATGCATCTCTTCCCAAGGAGTTTAGGGGGTCAAGCAATGGGATGGTTCTCAAGTCTACCCAAAGGAATAAAAACATTCAAAGAACTAATCCAACTATTTTTACAACAATACTCACACAACATTCGACATCCTGTGACTATGATCGATCTTTGTAATACTCAACAGAAAACAAGGGAACCTCTTCTTACTGTTCTCCAACGCTGGAGAAGGATGTTCTCTAGGTACCCATGACCTATTCCACTCTGAGAAAATGGATATATTTGTCAATAAATTGGTCCCCGAACTGAAATATAGCATACAAATGCAAGTACACCCATCATTTAACAAAATGGTAGATAATGCCATTCGAATGGAAGATGTGCTCATAAAGAAGGGGGATATCACACCTTGGAAAGAACACAAATAGGATCTAGCTCTAAAGAGAAGAACAAGTATTGGAAATTTGCCAAAGACAGCAACAAGGATGTTGTTAATGATGGAGTAGTAGACACTGTCAAAACCAACTCAAAATCCACAATATTCAACCTGGCTAGTGGTACACAAGCACTTAAAGCCGCTGAGATTGCAGTAGAGAATCCGCCAAAGAAAACAAAGGAATGGTTCAAAGACAAGCCTTGGCTTTCCAAACCTAAGCATGATTTTACTCCTCTTGAAGAATCATATGAGTCTGCTTTCAAAACTTTGTTGGCAAGCAACTTGATAACACTACCAGATAACTCCAAACCATATGATCCAAATGTCAAACCAAGATGGTGGAGAGAAAATGAATACTGTGACTTCCATCGAAATAAGGGTCATAACATAAACAATTGCATGAAGCTAAAACATGAGATTCAGGATCTCATAGACGCTGGTAAAATTGTTGTTGGGAATCATCCAACCAATGCTGATCATAAAGCATTTAAAGACCCTTTGCTTGCTTATGAACAAGGTCATTCCTCAAAGACCAAAGGAGGTGCCAAGGTAAATTATGCTTATGCCAGCCAGGATAACGTTATCAACATGATTGAACCTTCACACTCAGAATATTGCAATGTGATTATAGTTCAAGATAAACCAAATGAATCACGATATGCAAAAGCTCTGACCAGATCTCAAAAGAAAGTTACCCTCCAAGGAGCTAGTTCTTCCAAACCGGCTTAAGAAACATCAAATCCAATAGCCTTGCCAAACAAACAAAAGGAATCAACCTTGGACAAATTTAAAAGATTAACCTCATCATCATCCTTTGGATATAGCATGGTTGAACAGTTGAAAAGGACAAATGCTCAAATTTCAATTTTTGAATTGCTACAGGTCTCATCTGCTCACAAGGAAATCCTAGACAAAGCATTGCTCACTACCAACATTCCAAAAGATTTAGACATTGATCGGTTTCAGTCTATGGTGGGTCATCTAACTTCACCTCACTATTTGACCTTCTCTGAGGAAGATGACAATTCATTAAATCATCCACATAACCAGCCATTGCATATTGAAGCCATGATCCCCAAACATAGAGTTAAACATGTTTTGATAGATGGAGGCACGGGGTTGAATATCTGTACTTATCATCTACTTACACAACTAGGATTCTCTGAAAATGTCATTGATCTAGGCAAGAAAATAACAATTAAAGCCTATGATGAAGAAGAGACGAACTCCAAAGGTTTGGTATCATTACCAATCAGAGTGGGACTGGTAGAGAAAGATGTCCTTTTCCAGGTTCTTGATATTCCATTGTCATACAATATATTACTGGGCAGGCCATGGATTCATGAAATGAAGGCAGTACTGTCAACATATCACCAATGCTTAAAGTGTCCTTATAATGGAGCTGAAGTCAATATTCCTACTGATACAAATGTCATCTGTAATGCATTGACAAAAGGTGCAGATACTTTTGTGCCTCATAATATGGAAGCTTCTCCAAATGAAGATCCAGAAACATTGATGTAAGACTTAGAAAAGAGATTGAAGATTACAAATACCGGCATGGATGGCTACAAGATAGAATCGGTACTATCATTAGTTTCTCTCCCTCCATCGCCAAAACAATTGGGCAAGCCATCAGAGGCTATGAGAACACAAAATTCAGTTCCAAATACTATATATGATGGTCTCTTCATACAGTCTTCTACCTCCTTGGCGGATGAAATAGAAGAGGATGTTGTGCTTAACTAGCTCTTTAAGGAAGATAGTCCAAATGAGGAGGTATGACATTGTGAGATTTCCTCAAACCAATATGGTCATGGTTACAAAATGATTCAGTGCATGGGGTACTTAGGTATTGGTCCTTTGGGCAAACAAAAAGAAGGTATTACTGAACCAATTCAGCTACAAACCAAATCCACACATGATAAGGCTGGACTGGGATACAATTCTAAAAGGACATCTGAACAAAAACATGTTTCTAAGTCTAAAGGCTTGAAAAAGATATCGCCTTTAACATTACATGAAGCAGACACTAAACAAACAAAAGAAGAGTGTAGAAAAGAGAAAGAGGAACCAACGGTCAAGAAAGAAGAAATAGTCAGTGCTCAAGCTTCGATGGTATCAACTACAATAATACAAGAAGTTGAGGTTCTTGAGGATATAAGAGATGAAGTTGTGAGAATCAAAGAATTGTTTGCACCATTAAAAGTTCCAGTCACATATACTGATAGGCAACAATTAGATGATTTAGAGACTGATTCAAATGAGTATGAATGGGGTCCTGACTATCTTTTAGACACATCCGCTACAGAAACTCCAGAAGAATCTAGTGGTGTCATAGATGATACTCAAGAGCTGATGTGCATAAAACTAGAGAGGGAAATACAAGAAATTAGACAAAAGAGGCAAGCAAATTATGAACAAGCATTGAAAGAAGGAACAATACCAGAAAGCTTCTCATCTATGTATCCTTATCCTAAAATAGAACAAATCAGTTATAGCACTACACAGGAAGAGTTAGAAGATGCAAAACAAGAACTGGTTATCAGTCCAGAAGAAGCTGAATGGAGTAGACGACAAAAAATCACATAAATAATGAGATCATGTCAACAGGTGTGTCAGATACAAATGACAAATGAACTACAATATGAAGGAATTTGTAGCATTAAATATGTTAGTATTGGTACCATACATATGCTTACTAAATCACCTGACAGAGACTTGGAAACTTCATCAGCTAACTCTGATGATTCTGAGGACTCTAATAATAGTCATGTTCATGATGATACCCACTCATCCTTAAATTCTAAATCATCTGATACAAACAATGAAAAGTTGTCTACTAGTCCTATTGTTGTTAGCCATGACATGACATCCAATCCAGCGTAGTAAACGATGTTACAAGTATGTCTATTGGATTAGATCGATTAAATATTAACGTGAACTTTAATAATCATGATCTGACTCTTCCTGGTCTCGAGACACTTACACAAGGTATCATTCTGGAACTTGACTTTTTGATCCGCAGTTGTGATAACAATACCATGAACTCTCTTGAACCTATCCAGAATTTATCCTTAATACATCCCGAATTGATTGACTGTACTTTACAGAATCAACCCATGGATATACCTAATTTTGCCAATGACTATACATTATCTTATTATCTCAATGTAGTTGAGCCTATAAACTCTTCCACTAGTGAATGAAGTGAAAATATGACTGAAGAGGATATCAAGTATCTTAGTCGCAAAAAAAAGAAAAATAAAAATAAAAGATCTGATGGCGAAAACCATACAGTGGTGGTGTCAGAATCTAAAAAAGAGAAAATAAAGGACATACCTAAAGGTGAAAACCTCTCTGAGGTGCCTGAAGGTGAGATACTTGGTATACTGCCCAGTCATTTTCAGGAGCGGTCTTTCATATTGATCAAGCCAACTCAGCCAGTAAATATCGGGAATCAAGAGACACCACAAATTATTCACGTAGCTCAATCACTATTGGCAGAGGAATTGAAGGATTTCACTCAGCTATTCTTAGAGAAGAAAATAAATTTTGCATGGATGTACTCTGATATGCCAGGCTTGGATCTTGATCTCATTATGCACCATCTCTCAATCACACCAGGAGTAAAACTAGTTAAACAAAAACTCCATAAGATGCACCCGCATGTCGCACTATTGGTCAAAGTTGAACTAGAGAAACTACTTACAGATGGATTTATCAGAGCCATAGATTATGCTGAATGGATTTCCAACATAGTACCTATGTCGAAGGCAGATAAATCTATCAGAGTTTGTACAGATTTTAGAGATCTCAATAAAGCATGTCCAAAAGATGACTTTCCATTGCCAAATATTGATATGATAGTTGACATGACAGCTGGGTATGAGATGTACTCACTAATGGATGGATTTTCTGGCTACAATCAGATTAAAATCACTCCTGGAGATCAAAAAAAGATAGCTTTCACCTATGCATGGGGAACCTTTTGCTAGAACGTTATGCCATTTGGGTTAAAGAACGTAGGAGCGACCTATGGGAGAGCAGTTACAACTATCTTTCATGACAAGATGCATAGGAATATGGAAGATTATGTTGATGACACCTTAGTGAAGACTATGAAAAGATCAATGCATATTCAAGGGTTAGGTCCTCTACTTGACAGAATGGAAAAGTTCAAACTCTGATTAAATCCAAAGAAGTGTGCATTCGGAGTGACATCTGGCAAACTACTTGGCTACATCATTTCAAAGAAGGGCATCAAGGTTGATCCTGAAAAGGTCCAAGCTATAATGGAAATACTGCCTCTAAAGAACATCAGTCAAATGAGAAGTCTACAGGGATGTCTCCAATCCATTAGAAGATTCATTTCTCAACTAGCAGACAAGGCTCAACCTTTTACAAAAGTATTGAGAAAAGGAATAATATACAACTAGGATCAGTAGTGTGAACAACATCTTCAACAGATAAAAGAGTACCTATCTAATCCACCGATATTGATGCCACCTATTTAAGGTGAGCCACTAATCTTATATATATCAGCAACTGTTTCATCATTGGGGGCACTTCTGGCACAACATGATGACAACAAAAAGGAAAGAGCTATTTATTACATTAGTAGGACATTGGTGTCTTATGAAATGAGCTACAGTATAATAGAAAAAACATGCTTGGCATTAGTCTTTGCATCAGAAAAACTGAGGCACTATATGCTCGCACATTCAGTCAAGTTGGTGGCCAAAATTGATCCACTTAAGTATCTTCTTAATAAAGCAACACTCACCGGATGATTGGCAAAGTGGGTAATGATCCTTACAGAGTTTGACATTGAATATGTGGAATGCAAAGCCATAAAAGGATAGGTAATTGCTGATCAACTTGCTGAAGCTCCACTTGAGGATACCCAACCACTACACATTGAGTTCCCAGATGAATCAATAATGCATCTTACTCAACAACCCTGGAAGATTTTCTTTGATGGTTCCTTTACTCAAAATGGTTCAGGTGTTGGCATACTATTCATTACTCCTCATAAGTACTCAATTCCAAAGTCTTATAAGATTCTATTCCCTTGCACAAACAACATTGCAAAATATGAAGCTTTGGTGAATGGAATAAAACTAGCCATTGAATGGAAGGTTGTTGAATTACATATTTATGGAGATTCTCAGCTGGTCATCAATCAAATCAATGATACATATCGGACTCGAGATGAGAAATTGATGCCTTACAAGAGGATGGTAGATGATTTCAAGAAGTATTTTGCTTTTGTATCATTCCAACAAATTCCTAGATTAGTGAATAGAGCAGCAGATGCTATAGCTACCTTGGCATCTATACCTGAGCTATAGGAGTCCAATTTTTGCTTTGATTTCCTGGTGGAAGAGTTATATTACCCTGCTTATGATTCTCCTGAGACCCGAATAGTCTATTCTATTATTGGACATGACTCATCCTGATACAGCCACATCTATTCCTATCTACGTGATCAAATTATCCCTAAAAACCTTACTCATAATGAGAAAAGAAACCTAACTCAAAATGCTTTGCGGTATGTTATCATAGCTAATGATTTATTTAGATGAGGTTTAGATGGTACTTTGCTTAGATGTCTAGAAATTGAAGAATCTAAATGTGCATTATAAGAAGTCCATGAAGGTATTTGTGGATCTCATTCGAATGGTTTTACTTTAGCTCAGAAACTATTACGGGCTGGCTACTACTGGCCAGATATGGAAAAAGACGCCATTAAATTTGCTAAGACTTGTGAGAAATGTCAGCTTCATAGAAATCTCATACATGCCCTGACAAGGGACCTCATACCATTTATAACACACTGGCCTTTTCAGCAATGGGCCTTTGATCTCATTGGTTAGATATATCCAGCTTCATGCAACAGACATAAATTCATCATAACTACCACTGAGTATTTCACCAAGTGGGTAGAAGAAGTTCTGCTCATCAAAGCAACTGGTAAACAAGTTGCCTTGTTCATCCTAAACTATATGATTTGCAAGTATGGGATACCTTCGTCCATCATGATTGATAATGGAGGAAAATTCAAAAATAAAGATCTGGACGAGCTTTGTGAGAAATTCAAAATAAAGCAACACTGGTCATTAGTATATTACCCTCAAGGTAATGGACAAGCTGAGGCATCAAACCTACTAACTATCTTGCACAGAACATTGAACACATCTGGGAAGGATTGGCATTTGCAGCTCAATCCTGCATTATGGACTTACAGAACCAGTATCAGAACACCTACTGGGGCTACACCTTTTTCTTTGGTGTATGAATCTGGAGCAGTATTACCTATTGAAGTAGAAATACCATCTCTAAGAGTTTCATTGCAAGGTCTTGTTACTGATGAAGATTGTAGAATATCTAGATTGCAAGAACTTGAATTGTTGGATGAGTGTCAGCAAGTGGTGTTTGATCATCTTAGAGTTTATCAGAAGAGAATGTCTAGAGGTTATAACAAGAAAGTTTGACAAAGAGAATTTCAAGTTGGTGACCTAGTTCTGAGAGAAAATCCAAAAAATCAATAGTTTCGCGACAACAAAGGGAAGTTTGAACCCAACTGGCTAGGTCCCTACATTGTTACTACAATATTCGGCTCTGGTGCCTATCAACTCTCAAACTCAGAAGGAGAATAGCTCCATGAACCGATTAACACCATCCACTTGAAGAAATTCTTCGCTTAGCACTCTCTGCTCCAGCAAACTTGTACAATTGGAAAAAGTCCTAAAAAAAATCCTAAAAATCAGAAAAAGTCCTAAAGAAACCAAAAAAAAAGAAAAAATAAAAAAAAGAAAAAATTGCCCTAGTGAAAACCTGGCAAACAGGCACCTTGGTAAAAAAAATTGAATCTTCGCCAAGCAGGTGAAAACCTAGCAAACAGGTGCCTCTTATACTCAAGCGCTCCATCTATCAATGCAACGTTGGCATTTCCCACTTTCAAGTATCTTTTGTTTTCGCTTGTACATATTTTTAGTCACTTTTGTGACATCTTGGCTCGTTGGAACCCTCATGACTTGAAATTGATCAATGTCCTAGTCTTAGGTTACTCCACAAAGCACATTACATATCCTAAGCAGTGTCAACCAAGTCATTATTCCGTCAATGAAACCTGGTCATCCACTCCAAGTCAACTACCTATCTCCTGACTACTACAGAGTTTTTATCATTGAGTTCACAAGCAAAACAACATAATGGGAAACAATTACTAAACAGTTTGGGCTATGAATGAAAATTTTCTTTGTATGCTATCTTTTATATTAATTTTCGATTATTGTCCCTCTGAGTAACTCGAGGAATTCTATTGTGACTAAGAGAAGCAAGGATTGGGGGCATAATATTTTCTTTGTTTTCTGCTTGTAGGAATGATCCCGATGATTTGGAAACATATAAATTAGCTAGGTGTCTGTGATAAGAGCCTTCACATTAAGGTGAAATCGCCTCACATACCTTGACTCTACTTATTTGTATGCTACAGGGAGGTCCATATCATTTCTTTGTCTATTTTGAGGGAATTTTTTTATGATGCAATTTGGGTCCCTGCGAAATCTGTCCAAGGATATGAACAAAAAAAGGGTCATTACGGACAAGATAACTAATATTGCACATTGAAAAAGAAAGGAACTCTAACCTGCCTGTTGTGTTCGTTATGCTCAGTGATGAATCTTAAGTATTTTAAATCCAGTGACTAGGTTTAGGTTGCATTTCGCATATCATTTTGCATTTCATTCTGCATTTTTGTGAATCTAGAGTGATTTTGGTATAGTAATAATCTCCTTATCTTATGAATGAGAGCTAAGAGTGTCATCATTTCTTATACTAGGTGGTCTTTTTTTATCATTATTTCTTCGATTGAGTACTTGTGTTTTGCGATGTTTAGCTGCATACATAACATTTCATATAGATTCATTCATTCATTTTATTATTAAATCATTTGCATTCATCTTATTGCATAGAAATAAAAAACAAAAAAAATTGCACTACTCATTTTCATTCATTTATTTGCATATGAAAAGAAACAAAAACATAGACATTCATTATCATTTGCAATACATGCATTCATGCTGAAAGAAATACATATATGTAGAATAAAGCATATAGAAACATCTCATAATCGAATTGACACAAGTATAATGAAGTCAAATTGGATCTCGTATATATATATCATCTCAAGTCTAAGAGTACAAAATGATGTCCAATGACATGTACAAACTCCCATCAGAGCAAGAATTGTATCGGCTACAAAAAATGGGTGTGTCTACAAAAAATATCCTAGCTACAAAAATAATCATCTAGCTGGCGCCCTCTCCCTCATCGCTTGGTGGAGGAGGAGGAGCCTAATGCCTGGGATCTTGGCGCAGTGCTCATGCTCCCTCCGATCTAGCCATATACTATGAATAAGGTTGCACCTGCTGTGCAATAGGAACTATGGCACTATATGCTACCACATAATATGCAACCCTACTAATCTAGAGCAGCACCTCCTATCGAAGAGACTCTATCTCTGCTCTCGACTTGGCTCTCAATGCTATGATCTGGCAATCACGCTCTTCCCTAACCTTGACTAGTTATCGGTCTCACTCCGCCAGTTGAGTTTGAGCCACTGTCAGCTGTGACTATAGCTTTGCAAGGCGTTCTCTCATTGACCAATCCGTGTCAGCCCCTTTCTCTCTCGCAGGCTCTCTGCCACCGTCTCCACCTTTGGCTCCACCCTGCTCATCCCACCGCTGCCGAACCTGCCTCAGAGCTGCTCGATCCTCCTCTCCACCACCCAACCTCATGCCTACTCTCCCAAGGGATCCACTCTCACCCCTCTGCTATCCAAAATTAGCTCACACTCCATTGCTGCTAGCACTAGGATCACCACCAGTCTGTCGTGGAGCATTTGGTCTCTGGCCCTATCCCTGCCTATGGCCCTGTCTCTATGCCTGTCCCTATGCCGGTGCGGGGGCATCATCCTCCACATCCTCAATATGAGGAGCATGCTCTCCAGGATCCGTAAACTGAGGGAATGGATGGTGCTGAAAGAAATCCCTATACTAGGGCAATACCCCCACATCTGCTATATCCTCCAGGTAATCCCACCTCAGCCGGTGTAAACCTGTCAGCTCCTACATCGCTAAAGCATAGGATAGCCTAGGTGACCATCCCTGTCTCTCCTCATCAGCATATCGAGCATACGCCATATACTCCTAAGTGATCCCCTGCAGCCGACCATACTACCTCATCACTCATGAAATGATGAATCATTCCACAATAGTCTAAGATCTCCCAATCAATGGGAGTGTAACAAAAAGATCTCTCTGCACCACCCGCTAGTCATCCCATGACTCCAACCCCCTGTACGATCTCCATATAACAGCTATCAGATCATCCAGCTTTCATCGCCAGAAGTCTGTCTTGCCCAAATGGGGTTGCATAATATATCTGGCATACCTGTAGATAATAGGCTTCCCGGGCTCTTTGCTATCATCGACTATCGGCCAACAAACGGGAAGGTGCTCCCAAGCCCACACCTATAAAATGTAAACCCCTGCAGCCATGCTCCGCCCATCTCTGTAGACAATCTCATGCATCTCTTGATACATGTGGGCCAATAAGCAAGAGCCCCAGCCAAGTCTCTGAGGGGTCTCTATCAACCTCTCCAACATACGGCCCCATCCGCTCTGAAAACCCTGTTGCCCTCTGTCTGGCATCAAGAAGCAACCAATGAAACCTACTAGGACACATGCCAGTGGATACTCCTCACTATACCTGCCCATCAATATATCCCAACTCATAGAACGAGTCAAGCTATCAGGATCCCTGAATACATTCCTAAGAGCCTGTAGTCCAGGTAATAATGCAATATCATAATCCACCTTATCCCTAGCAAAAGGGATACGAAGGATCCTGTACACATCCTTAGGAGTGATAGTCAACTCCCCAACTGACAAATGAAAGGTATTATGCTTTGAATGAAATCGCTCTAACAATGCTGTCAGCATCCTATGGTTCACACGGATATCAAGTAACCTCATTAGGTGAGTAAAGCCACACATATCAATATGAGCCTGCTCGACCTCAGACAAATCACGAACCAAAGCCATAGTGGGAGGATATACACATCTGAAGAGCACAAGAGGTAAGCACACCTGGACAAAAAAACCCAACAACGATCATCATAAAACATTCCACATGAGCCTACAAGAGAAGTTAAACATCATGCAAATCCAAATAAGTCAAATGCAAAAGCAAAATTTCATGTTTACACTTTCAAAAATAGTCACTGTTTTTCAAATGACAAAACACAGTCAAATAGAATCTCGTATGAGAAAATAGCCTCAAACGACACTTTATTGGACTCCACACGAAAAAATGGTCTCCTAACTGACCTGTCGTATGACACAAGGGTTACTCCCATACGAAAAATCTAATGGTCTTAAACGATAAAAGATAATTTGCCAGTTTCTCGTACGAGACAGGATCATGTCTTGCAAGATAAACCGTGACACCCGACCTACAACCCATGAAAAACGTGACAAATAAACAAAAAAATTCAAAATTGGAAACATAAAGAGGCTAAAGATTGATCACTTACCACTGGCTTGTAGTTTTGAGGTCAATTGTGACGTCTCTGGTGCTCAAATCGATGCTAATGAGTAGGGACCACCGTTTTTCTTCGCATAAGGCTTTTTGAATTTTCAAACTTGGAGGGTTAAAATGAATTGAAAATGACACTTTTGTCCTATATATAGCCTAAAACCTAATTTTTCAACTTGCTCTGATGGTCATGAAAACTGTACCCTTAGCTAATATGCCTGCTTTGATTCTATTTTTAGGATCGAAATCGCAATTCGAGATCGTTTTACTAGTCAATTTCAAAATTTTGACCACTTAGCACTTTTTTCTTTTTTCATCAAATGCTCATTCTTTCTTCAAATTGCACTCAATTTCAAACACTGAGTCTTAATTCAATTTCATTCTATGCTCAACATTACAATCAACTCTACACTCAATTTCTTATCAATCATCGCCAAAATTTTCAAAAAAATCCTCATGATCATTTTGTGATCAAATAAGTTATTTTTTGTCACACAATTGCCTATAATCAATCCCTCGCTATCTTTATATTTCACTCCCGAGGGGGCATACTCACGACCTTATGACTTCACATTTCACAAGTCGAGAAATTTTTTCAAAAATCGAGCAAAATCTTTTCAATTAAAGAAAATCAATCCTTATCGCTAAGGGGCATCTCAGCTTCATCGCTTCACATCAAGTTGAGATCTCTCGATCATCTGAATCTTTCAATCACTAAGGAGCATCTCAGCTTCATCGCTTCACATCAAGTTGAGATCTCTCGATCATCTGAATCTATCAATCGCTAGGGGCATATCAGTTTCATCACTTCAAATCAAGTTGATATTTGTCTTTCATCTGAATTAATCTCTTAACATTAATCAGTTTCATTGCTTCAAATCAAACTGATTATTCGTTTAAACTCAATCAAAAGTTTAAAGAGTTTCTTTGATCACACTAAATCGAAGCAGGTGTTCAGTATTCATTTCTTGATCAATTTGAACGATTCATTCTTCGCTCATCATGTCTTGATCAATCAAGTTCAAGATCGATTTTTATCATCACTCACTATATCTAAGATCAATCAAGTTGTAGATCAGTAAGATCCGCTTCTTGATCAATCAAGTTCAAGTTCGGTATCTTTGTTTTTTATCATTCCTTAGTTCAATCAAGTTCGGGATTGGTATCACTTTAATCAGACCTCATTTAGCTTTGTCTCTTCGAATCAAACTAAACATGTTTCTTTTTATCTAGTTCGTCATCAATCAAGTTCAGAACTGACATCTCCTAGACATCACACATTCTTTGAATCAAAGCACTACTCGCACATTTAATTCAAAGAGGGGCAAATGTAATACCCTAAAATTGGTCATCTAAACCATGGGCCCCTAATCTCGACAACATCACCAAGGTCCTAACCAAAGGCAATTAAATCAATTTTGAGCACATTATTAATTCTTTAATTATCAAAAATCACATGGCAAATCAACTACTCAACATTAATTAAATATTTATTTAATTAATTGAATCATTTTCAAGAATATCATTTTGATCAATTATCCCATTTTAATTTATTAAATATCCTTGCATATTTAATTAATTAATAAATTTGCCATTCAATCATGCAAAAAGGATTAATTTATTACAAAAGATGAATTAATTTATTACAAAGAGTTGAATTGAAACAAAACAAAAATCAAAAAAAGAATTGAATTAAGAGAGAAATCAAACTTGAGATATTATTTCTTTTTCTAAATTTAGAACTTGAAATTAGAAAAGTAATTTAATTGAATTATTGAATTATTCTCTAAAATTGGAACTCAAAGCTTTTCAGAAAAAGAAGTTCAGTTGCATTGAAAAGACCTTTTTCTTGAATGAATCAAATATGTGCATGGAATTATCTATTTTTATCAGATGTGCATGGAATTAATTTATTATTATTTTCCAATACAACTTGGACTTCTAATTTGAATGCATTTCAATTAAACTATAATTGGAATCTATCTCAAGGTTAATTCAACCTGATTTATCAATTATTTTCAATTAATCCTAAATTGAGCTTTTTGTGATTCTCTATAAATTCAGTCTTTAGCTCTCATTCTAGTTCACCCTAGATATTTTTGAGAACACGCTTGGAGATTATTATCACGCTAATTTCACTCTGGAGTCATTGAAATCATTGTGCTTTTTTATATTACTTGCATCCATTTTACATTCATTATTGCTTGCATCCATTGTTGCTTGAATTGGTTATTATTGCTTGAATTATTCATCCATCTTGCATCCATATAACTTAATATCATATAGATTAAATCCTTCATCTTGGTGTAGTCTAGTCGCTAGTATTGCTTATAAAAATCTGAGAGCAATCTTATACTCGCATCTTTTATAAGGCAATTAGTCGCTTTGCTATGGTTTATTTCTTATTGATTATTGATTACCAACCATGCATATAATGACTTAATTGAAGTGTTGTGCTTGCAGCTACAAGTTCACTTTTTCACACACACAAGTGCAGTATGATTTTTAGGATCATGTTGGGATAGAAGCTTGTAGAGCCATGTTTGCTAATGATAGCATTGCTAGAGGAGAGATCCGATGGGAGGATATGGTGATGTATTACGAGACTCTCCTTGTGATTCTTGCTAGTTTGATTGGAGGATTTATTTGTCCTGATAGGTGATCATGAGGTTTTTCTATTGGATGGGGTGAGATTCTCTTGAGTATGATGCAACATCATACTCAATATGCTTGGGGTGTTTGTATGTTGGCTCATTTATATCATGATCTTCATCAGGTAGTGTATGATGAGGGTGTGAGTTTTTCTACAAGATGCACTTTATTGTAGATCTGGTGCTGGGAGCACATTGCTATTACTCAGCCTATCCATCACAGAGTTCATGGAGAGAGACAACCATATGTATATTTTTATGCAGGTATCCTTACTCAGCATAAGCTAGGTAAGATGGAGTATTTGTGTTGGGTTCTTGATTCATTGGATAACATTACTTGGAGACCATATCTTGATTGTGAGCCATGGATGGATGATGCACAGACCTTACCATTTATCATGCAGAGTATATATCTCATTGGTCGGATGCCTTACATTGTTGAGCGATAGTTGATTAGTCACATTATGAGATAGTTTGGTATCATTCAGCCTATGCCTACTGGTGTGATGATATATGCTCAGCATTACAGAGATAGATGAGATTGGGGACCTTCGTTATCATTTGAGATTGCTCATGTAGAGTTTCTTGCTACTCTGAGAGTGGCTTATGATATGAGATTGCACATTCTTGATCCTGGGGTTACTTAAGAGTATGCTCAGTACATATTAGCTCATCCATTTCCTTGCATTACTAATCCAATAGATCCTCCTCCTAGCTCAGGAGATGAGGATGATGATTCAGATGATCCAGTTTTTAGGAGACGTAGATAGAGTCGAGAGCTCAGAGCTCTTTAGGAGGCTGGGGGAGATGGAGATGAGGGTGGAGATGGAGGTGGTGGTGGTAGGAGACCTGGATGTAGGGGAGGCTGACTGAGAGTCCATGGAGGACCATTTGGACTGATTGGCAAGATTGGGAGACCACGTCCTATGGGTGAGAGAGATGTTGGACAAATTGGGAGGGAGCATGGTAGGATAGGTATGAGATCACTGAGAAGGTAGCCATTGACAGGAGGAGGCAGGGTGATTGGACTGGATGGAGGTTGCGAGAGAGGCATTGATTTTGGATAGATTCAGCCAGACCCTAGTGTTATTGCAGCTCATGGTGGAGATGATGAGGATCCTGAGGATCATGTTCCCTTCATTAGATGACAGGTTCAGAGAGTTACTCAGATGAAGATTCCAGCAGTTGGACAGGTTGGTGGTGAGGAGGGGATTGGGATTCATGCACCACAGTAGGGTTTGCCAGAGCAGGATGCACTAGTGCATGATATGCCAGAGCAAGATGCACCAGGGCATGATGTGCCAGAGCAGGAGACCATTGATAGTCTTAGAGCATAGATTGATTAGCTTCAAGCATAGGTGCAGACTCTTATGGTTGAGAGAGATAGAGCTGTTAGGAGACAACATGATACTCACGGTCTTCTTGATCATATTCAACAGGTTGGGTCAGGTACTCTCTTGGCTGACACTGTTAGAGCATTATTTCAAGATGGAAAGGAGACTTCCTACTGGTGACGATGATATGAGGAGGCAGTTGCAGAGAGCCAGAGAGCAAGTAGTTATCATACTACTGTGTTGATGGATACTAGCAGTGGTTGGGTCATGGGACCTCCTTAGAGGAGTGGTGAGCATGGGAGACAGACATCTAGAGGATCTTCTTGCCCACAGCCACAAAGACAGATAGAGTCAGGTGGTAGTGGTATAGGACAGTCATGACTTGATTTGGAGGCACTTGTATTGTTTATTTGATATCATTGTATACTTGGACTTTTATTATTTTTGTGATGATTCTATATGCAGACATGGACTCTATATGATGATGATCTTTATTATGCATGTTCTATTTGATGATGATCTATATGCTTTGTTTATATGGATGCAATGATTATATTCTTTGATTATATGGATGCAGTGATTATATGGATGATGGTATTTATGCATGTTACTTTATGTGATGATGCAATGATAAATGCTTTTGTTGATTTTCAATTTTGATGATTCTTGGAAGCAAATGCAAATGATTACAAACTTAAATGATATGTAAATGATGCAAATGCAATGATTTATATGGAAATGCAAATGAATGATTGCTTTAATGCTTATGATGATGTAAATATAAATGATCTATATGAAATGTTTTTGATTTTATATGTAATGTTCATGAATCTAAGTGTAAAGATGCAACTAAATGATCGTTAATGAACTTTTAATGATAATGCAAAATACTAATGATGACACACTACATGATGAATGAAATGCACTTAATTTGAATGAAAACTAATGCAATGATAAAATGCAACTAAATGAAATGGATAATGATTAAAATGATTCTAAAATGAATGCACATATAATGATTATATGAAAATTGTTTTTCTTTGTCCAAGTATACTCAATCTTTATTTATGACCATTGATCTGTTAATGAAATGATATGCTTATAATGCAACTGACAAATGAATTCTTATAATGTAGATGAATAATGAGCTAACTAAAAATTGTACTACCATTCTTCATATGCTATCTTTGTAACAGTGCTTTGATTTCATCATTGAGCTTTAAAATGTTGTAAGAAAATATAAGCAACTTGACATAATGATTCAAGATGACCTAAGTATTTCTTACATGGATTTTGATATAGCAAGTTAATACAAGTAACTTGATATAATGGATCAAGTTGACCTGAGTATTGCTTGTAGAACAAGCAAGGATTATCTCCTTTTGTGCATGCCTTGGAACATCCTCCTTGATCTTTTGCCGATCATATCATGAGACAAGTACATACTGTAGTAAGAGATAAACCAAATATAGAAATCAAAGAAAATAATCATGCCCCATCATAGCTTCTCTAGTCATGGACATCCTTGAGTCGCATAGAGTACATGATTAGCAATAAAATCAAGATATAAACACCGAATCTTGCATATCATCCACATCTTCTTATGGTCATTAACTGATATAATCATCTTGATGAATGATATTTGATAATCCTTTATTACTTGCTGATTGATTCTTCATTTCCTAAGTTTCATGATTCAGTTGTTATGAAATGCCTTGATTTTCATTGCTTTGTTGCTCGTTATCTATTTCAAAATCCTAGGTGTTTTTGGTTTTTCTAAGTTTTCTGAATGTTTTGGGATTTTCAAAGATTCAAAAGATCACCTTAGCAAAAGGAATTAGGATTTTGCCCCTAGTGGAAACAAAAAATTATTATGAATATATGAATTGATCAAGATCCAAACCATGGTAGAATAGAAATGCAGATATGATTGATTTTGATAAAATCTAAGACAGTGACTATAACAAGTGTGTCAAAGATTGATAATTGTTGGTAAACTGCATATTTCCTGCTAAATGGTTCAAAGCAATGGATGCAAAAGATGAAATGTATAAGCTAGGATATGATGGAAGTGATAGATTGGATATGATGAAGTGGATAGGTGTGCAAAGTGATCTCATAGATGGAAGAACTTACTTCTTAGATAGTGCCTGTTTACCAGGTTTTTACCATCTAAATTTATTGCATTTTTTTTTATTTTATATGCTTTTTATTGATTTTTTCAGGACTTTATATCTCAAGCATAGAATTTCTTGAGATGGATAGAATTGATAGGTTCATCAAATCAATCACCTACAGGGGTATATAACTTGTATGCTCCTGATCCATATGTTGCTACTATGACAAAAGGTCCTAGCCAATTTGGTTCAAATTTTCCCTTCTTTTCTCGGTCTTGCTGATTTCTTGGATTTTCCCTTAGAACTATATCTCCAATCTGGAAAATACGTGGCTTGACTATGTGGTTATAGCTTCTTGTCATTCTTTGTTGGTATACTTTCAAATGTTTTGTTTTATTTTGGTGACGTTCCTGAATCAGTTCTAATTCCTGGAGTTGAGAGACTCATTGTTCTTCTTCTGGTATAAGACCTTGTAGGGATACATGTGGAGATGGTATCTCTACTTCTATAGGTAATATGGCTTCTGATCCATAGACCAAAAAATATGGAGTTACCCCTGTTGGAGTGCGGATGCTAGTTCCATATGCCCAAAGAGTAGGATTTAGCTGAATGTGCCAATCTTTTCCAGCTTCATTGACTATTTTCTTCAAAATTTTAAAGATAGTTTTGTTTGATGCCTCAGCTTGACCATTACCTTGTGGATAATATGGAGTAGAGAACCTATGTTGGATATGGAATTGTTCACATATCTCTTTCACGTCTTGATTTTTGAATGGTCTTCCATTATCAGTGATAATGGTAATAGGAACTCCATAGCGACAGATTATATAATTCAAAATGAATGATGATATTTGTTTTCCTGTCACTATTGTTAAAGGAACCGCTTCAATCCACTTAGTAAAACATTCAGTAGCAATCTGAATAAACTTATGTCCATTAGAAGATGAGGAATTGATCTTTCCTACCAAATCAAGGCCCCATTGTGAAAATGGCCATGATCCTGTCATAGGATATAACTCTTGTTTTGGTGCATGAATGAGATTTCCATGGATTTAACATTGTTTACATTTTCTAGCATATGTGAATGAATCTCTTTCCATAGTAGGCCAAAAGTAACCCATATGAAGAAGTTTCTTAGCCAATGTTAAAGCACTTGAGTGTGTGCCACAAATACCTATATGAACTTCATCAAGAACTTTTTCAAATTCTTCTTGTTCAAGACATCTTAACAAAGTACCATCTAGACCACGCCTATATAGGATATCAGAAATTATAGTATAGTGAGAGGACTGGCGGATAAAATTCCTTTTCTGATTATGAGATAAGTCAAGAGGAAGGATATGTTCTTTTAAATATTGATAAGTTTGACTGTATAAGGATTGATTGGTTCCTGATATATGCCAAATTTGGTAGGTATGCTAGGATTGAATGGTAGGGGTTAAGATATCTTCCATGAGAAATTCATAATGTTTTTGATTCTCCTTATTTTGCAAGAGAGATGCTATTGTAGCCATTGCATCTGTTGCTTTATTCTCATTTCTTGGAATCTAGGTGAATGTGATTTCTTTAAAGTGTTCTTTAAATTTCTCTACCAACTATTTGTACGGCATAAGCTTATCATCCTTTGTTTGATATTCATTATTTACTTGATTGATGATAAGTTGTGAATCACCATAGACATTTAGTTCTTTGATATTCCATTCAATGGCCATTTTAAGCCCTATAGCCAATGCTTCATACTCTGCAGTATTATTGGTGCATGGAAATTGCAGTCTATATGATTTCGGAATTGTGTGTCCTTGAGGTGTGATTAAAAATATTCCTGTGCTTGATCCATATTGTGTATAAGAACCATCAAAGTACAATTCCCAAAAGTTTGTACTTACTGTCAAGATATCTACATCAGGAAATTCGATATGCAAAGGCATGTCATTTTGTAAAGGTGCCTTAGCCAATTGATCAACGATGACTTGTCCCTTGATAGCTTTCTGATCAACATATTCTATGTCAAATTCACTCAGTATCATAACCCATTTGGCTAGTCTCCCTGTCAACATTGACTTACTCAATAAATATTTGAGAGGATCTATCTTTGCTATTAGTTTCATAGAATGAATCAACATATAATGTCGCAGCTTTTGAGTTGCAAGTACAACCGCTAGACATGTCTTTTCGATTGAGGAATAATTTAATTCATAGCCAACAAGCATTCTACTTATATAATAAACTACTCTTTCTTTTCCTTCATCATCATGTTGAGCTAGGAGAGTGCCTAATGATACACTTTTTGTTGAGACATAGAGTAACAATGGTTTCCCTTTGGTTGGTGATATCAGTACTAGAGGACTCATAAGATGTTCTTTTATTTGCAAAAAATCTTCTTCACATTTTAGATCCCATTTGAATGGAACATTTTTTATATAGAAGATGGGTAAATGGAAGGCATCTAGGCATCTATTGGCCAACTGAGAAACAAATCTCCTGATTGATTGCAACCTTCCTTGTAAAGATCGCAATTGACTTATGTTCTTAGGTGACTCCATCTCCATGATAGCTTTGACTTTTTTAGGATCTACTTCAATGCCACGAGTTGATATGATGTACCCAAGGAGCTTTCCAAAGGTTACCCCAAATGCACATTTCTTTGGATTTAATCTCAATCGATATCTTTCCAGCCTGTCAAAAGTCTTGCTTAAAATGTTCAAATGTTCTTGTCTTGTATGAGATTTTGCAAGTATGTCATCGACATAATCTTCCATAAATGTATGCATCATATCGTGGAAAATTGTCGTCATAGCCCTTTTATAAGTCACTCCTGCATTCTTAAGCCCAAATGGCATAACATTCCAGCAATATTTTCCCCATGCACAGGTGAAAGTTGTCTTCTCTTGATCTTCAGGTGTGATTCTTATTTGATTATATCCTGAGAAGCCATCCATTAATGAAAACATCTCATGTCATGCTAATAAGTCCACTATGATATCAATGTTTGGTAGCAGGAAATCATCTTTTGGACATGCTTTATTTAGATCTCTGAAATTTGTATAGACCCTTATGCTTTTATCTAGTTTTGATACTGGTACAATACTTGAAACCCATTCTGGATAAGCAGCTAGTCTTATGAAACCCACTTCTAATAGTTTCTTCAGCTCAGTTTTTACAAGAAGAGCAATGTGCGGATGCATCTTTCTTAGTATCTGCTTAACGGGTTTTTCTTTTAAATCCACATTAAGATGATGCATGATAAGATCTGGATTAAGTCATGGCATATCTTCGTAGGACCAAGCAAAATGTATTTGCCTTTTCTTAAAGAACTCCATGTATTCATTCCTCTCTTTTTATGATAATGAGGTAGCATAATGAAGTATTTTAGGATCCTTTGATGTATCAATGTTTACTGCTTTTATTAGTTCTGTCAAAATAGCATATCTCTCTTGAAAATATGTAGGAAGAATGTCAAACTTTCCATCTTCTGGCACCTCAAGGAGGTTTTCACCATCATATACATCCTTTGTTTTCCCTTTTGATTAATCTAGTCTTGCCATAAAATAGTTTTCAACAATAGGTCTCTTTCCTTGTTTTATTTCGCTTTTGCAACTGGAAAGCTTGGCATTCTCCTGACTATGAGAAACATCACTTGATTCTGCAATGGAAGATATCTTAGGTGGGATGGGTTCAACAATGTTAAGGTACATGACTAAGTCATGATCATTGGAAAAGACATTCAGTTTGGGGTTGTCTAAATTATCCCAATCAATTAGTTCAGGATGAAGAAGGGGTAAATCATAATCACTGTCATCATTAGGTGTTTCAATGTTCATGACATAATGATCATAACTTGGCATAGAATAGGTACTATCATAGATTAAATGTTTTTGAGATTTGTCTTTCTCAAGTGTCTCCGAATTAGTTCTAACAAAATCAATATTAGCATTTTGTTGTTCACACTCAAGTGGTTCTTCAATTGATGTTTGTCCCTAAAATGAATAGATTATATCAACACACACATATTTAATACTGCTAATTCCTTCTTGATTGACTTCATTTGCATTTTGGAGTTGACATACTTGTGTATATGATAAAGAGGATTCTTTTGCTAGATTTTGTCTCCTTTCAAACTCAACTTCTTCTGGACTAATAGTCAATCCAACTTGACTATCTCTTAATTCTTCTATGGTTCTACCATATCTGGATACATCTTGTTCCTCTTTTGATTAAAATCTTGTATTTGCAGATGCTTGATCTATCCTTGTTTGTATTTCTTGTGGCATTAATTCTTTGTCTTTGTCATTCCCTTTCCTTTTTGCATATGCCTCTTTTCTCTGAATTCTAAGTTTTTCTTGTCTTGTTTCTAACTCTATCTTTTGTTTTGCAATAGACAAGTCTTCTTTTGTAATAGCTTCTTAGTCTTCATTGTGTTCCTTACTTGATGTAGTAGATAAGACTTCTTCACCCCACTCATACTCATTTGAATCTATGTCTGAATCATGATCTAGGACTACTCCACTATACCATACAGGAATGTTGACTAGCACAAAAAGTTCCTTGATTTCTGCCATCTCTATTTTTACTGCTTCTGGAATATCTTGTTCAAATTTTGCATTTGTTTGTATTTTCAAAACTTGTTGACAAGATTTTTCTTTACCCTTGATGGTAATCTCCTTATCTTTCTTTTCATGTTCTTCGTGCTCCTTTTGTGTATTTATTACTATTTCTACCACTTGATGTAGCTTTTCTTGCCAATTTTCTTCTTTAGAAACTAATTTCTTTTTCCATTTTTGTTGTTGATGATTATGTTGCCTTTGATTGGATTTTAGATATCCAAGCCCAGATTTATCTTCTTTAGATTGCGAGTGTGGACAAATAGGTTCTGAAATACCTTGGTGTTGCTTACCAATTGGTCCTTTTCCTTCATATCCCATTTTTTGCATGATTTCATAACCTTTGCCAGATTGTTTTATGGGAATATTGACTTCCGCTGCTATTTCTATAGTTTTATCTTCATCCTTGTACAACCAACCAAGAATGTCTTTGTCTTCATTTTCTTCTTCAAGAGTTCCAGCACTAACAAATGTCCCTTTAAACATATGTTTTGGTCTTTTTGATGTCTTTGATTGAATATCTGTAGGCTTTCCATATGACTTAGGGGAAAGTGGAAAATTGTGCAAAGAATATTTTCCCATTCCTTCATCATTTAATTTGAGCTTTTCTTCAAAAGCTTCCCATAACTTTGCTTGAATTTATTTGGTAGGATATACTGACTCTCTGTTATGTGGAACTTTTGTATCTTGTGTTGGCTTCAAATTATTGCAATATTGACTGGAATCTACAATTATAGTGATCTCTTTTTCTTCATGAGGAAATTTCACACATTGATGATATGTAGAAGGAACTACTTGCATCTTGTGAATCCATGGTCATCCTAGAAGAATGTTGTAAGAGAGGTTCAAATCTAAAGCTTGACACAATATATCCCTTTCCACAGGTCCTATTCTTATTGGTAGTACAATAGTTCCTTTAGAAGAACGTTTTGCTTCATCATAAGCCTTGATGGTTATTTTCTTTTTTGGGTCCACTGCATTTTCTGAATATCCCAAAGCTTTTATCGAACTTAATACACAAATATTTAAGCTAGCTCCTCCATCTATGATTACACGTTTGACATGAGTTTTATTAATGGAGACTTCAACATGTAAGGGAGCATTGTGAGGATGTTGCAAGGATGCGTTATCATTTTCAGAAAACGATAAGCAATGAGGAGCTATAAGGTGTCCTACCATGTGTTTTGGAACTGATCTACATCCAAATATTTTGAAACTGTTGTTTCTACTAAATATTTCTCCAAAATTTACTTATGCATAGGTGAAACCTTGAGAAGTTCTAGAATTGATATTTGAGCGGGTATTCTTTGTAATTGCTCTACTAAATTGTAATGTTGTGAAGTGGATGTTGGGTCTTTTTCTATACCTAGAAAGGTAACCTTTGCTTTGCTTCTAGTAATAACATTGATTGGTTCTGAAGGTAGATTATCTTTAACAATGATCACATTTACCACATCATCATATGTATAAGTGTAATTCACTTTGATTTTTCCTTTGTCATCTTTTAATTGGGATGATTCACCTTTTTCATAATTTGGAAGTGGAGTTTTGAAAGCCAAGTGTGATTTGTTTGTCTTATGGCTATCCACTGTGATGGTTCCATTATTGATTAGATCTTGAATAAGGTGTTTCAATCTCTGACAATCATTTGTTAGGTGTCCTTTATTCCGATGATAATTGCAAAAATGATTGTTATTCCACCAATAGGGTTTGACTGGTGGTTCATAATTTCTTGCTTCTGGTGAAACAATCAATTTGTTGGCAAGCAGAGTTTTAAGAGCTAATTCTAAAGGTTCTCCAATGTTTGTGAATTTCCTCCGAAGGTTGGAGAAAAAGGACTTGGCTTTATTGTTTTTTGGATTGTTATTGCTTGGGATTTGACTTGATAGGTTAAGAATTGGTTGTTGTTGTTTTGTAGTACTATTATTGTCATTCCCTTCATTGTTAACATTCCTATTCTTTGACCAGAACCTGGGTTTGTCATTATTGTTGTTGTTGTTGTTGTATGAATTATTGTAAAGTTTTAGTTCTCCTTTCTTTACCATTGCGTTCTCTATTTTCAAACCATTCTCAATCATTTTGGCAAAAGAGGGAGGACATTGCATCCTTAGTCGATAACTCATTTCATTGATAAGGTTATCAATGAATATGTCCATTTTTTATTGATTAGGTACATCTTGAGGATACCTATTAAACATACGTTTCCATTGTTGTAAGAAGATCATAAAAGATTCACCATTCTCTTGTTTAACATTGCAGAGATCCAGCATTGTTATTTCATTCCTTATATTGTAGGAGTATTGTCAAATAAATCTATTCACAAGTTCTTCAAAAGATTTGATTCCAGATGGTAATCTTGAAAACCACTCCATTGATTGTCCATTTAGACTCCTAGGAAAAAGATGCATAAGGTAAGTTTCATCATGAGCAAATTCCATGCTCATAGTACAAAACTCCCTAATGTAATCTTGAGGATCAGATTTTCCATCGTATTTGTCATATTTAAGAATCTCGCAATGTTGCGGAAATGGTATCATATTCAGATTTTTATCAAAAGGATATGGGCATATTTATTCTAATGAATACTTCTTGGAGCTTGTCCCATTTTGCATGTCTTGTATTTGTTGTTGTAGAGTTTGTATTTGTTGAGCAAGCTTTGACAATGGATTATCCACATAGTTTCTCCTCGTTTCTTCATGAGTTCTCTTATCACTACGCTCTTTTTTTTTGTCATCCCTTTCTTTCCTTGTTTCTTCATTGCTTTCTTTGTTCACATCTTTGTTATTTGGCTCATCTATGTTTTGGATGTTACTTGCCTCCACATCTTGTTTCAAGCTTTCTATGTTAAAGTCTTGTGGTAGTTTAGCTCAAGATTTTGCCAACATCAAAAGATATTTCTCTTTTTGTTTTGCCAACAATTTTTCCATTAGCCTATCAAATTTGAAATCTTGATCAAGGTCTCTAATGGTGCTATTGACTGCTTCTTCATCAATAGCGGTAAATCCAAAAGTTTGGAATACAGGATTATCTTCTTCCTCCATTTGTTATTTTTTCTAAGTTGTTCATATTGGGATCTAGTCCAAACTGGCATGTGATTATTTCCAAGTTTTTGAAATTTCCAATGGACCAAGTCAATAGGTGATTATTGGTTTAGGAAGATATGCCTTGTTGATTTTACCGCTATTGTTTGTTCATTGGGATAAAGTGTCTCTTTGTTGAAAAGTACGTGTTTGCAAAATTTCACCATCAAACTCTGTACCGCAGCCACGTAAGTAGTGATGAAAACGGTGTAGGAATGTCCTATGTTGTAATAAGATCTTGTGATTGATATACAAGAATCTTATTCTTTTCTGAGTACCTTTATAACTGGGTTTTCTTCTCTTAAGGTGATACTAAAAAGTCATATAAGCATTTGACAATTTACAAGTTCATTTGATTCCAATGTTGATGCAATTATGGTTTTGATATAACCTAGGTTCAAAATAGGAAAGATATATCTAGGATTATGAACCTAGTATAGATTGATCAAACTTTGTGATAGAGGATTTGATTATCCTAATGAGAGACTTGATAATGATGATTTTTTTTGCACTTAAGATGTTTGAATCAATAGCTTGTTGAATGTTGATGTTTATGGAACTTCTTGGGAATAACTTGTGGGATCAGTGCCCTAGTTTGTTGAGCTAGTTTGAAAAATACATGATGGTTTAGAGACAAACCTACTTCGAGAATTATTTTGATACTGATGTTTTGACACTCTAGTTTTGATCTGGTATTTCAAGTATTGGAAAGCTTTTGTATTACTCTTTTAATCAAACTTTTTCAGCAATTTGTTGGATTTTTTCTCACTTGTAGATGATAATTTTCTTTAATTTTTTACCATTTGGAACATGTTATAGACATAGAAGACACAATGTTTAATAAACAAAATGCACAAGCAAGTACAAATCCTATGGTAGGTTGAGACAATAGTTGTTGAATCTCACATGGGGTTTCCCTCGAGGCTACACTATTCAAAGCAGATATTTAGATGCTTGACCCCACTAGTTCCACCCTCGGCACTCACTTCTTTGGGGCAGCCAAGCACCATTTTCCATGAAAACTCCCCATGGAAAAATTTATATCTCTACTAAGAACCGTATGTGTGTGAGCCGCTTCAGAGGTCCAACCTCCTGTGCCAACAACTAGAAGGATTTTGGCAACTAGTACAAGTGGTGTTTAGTAAAGGCTTCTGGTCATGTGGCCATACATGCAGCACTTTCAACTCTATAAATACAGAAGGTTCCATCCTATAGAGGTTATGCTCCATAGGGTTTATGGGGAAACATAGTGTTGGTATGAACTTATCAACACATTTTGTTTGGGATTTTTGTCACAAACATGATTTATTTATAGTGGAATGGAAGGACTCGGTATTAGCCTGTTTCCACTTTAGGTCATTCCCCTCTCACTAGCCCCCTCATGGCAGCTCGGGAGGGCAAGCCCTCTAAAGGATTTAATTGCTTGAAAGTAAAGAAAGTATAAAAGAGTGGGTTTGGCTTTTTGGCCACCCAATTAAGGGGAAAGCATATACCTACCACTTTTGAAACATAGAATATAAGTGTTCTTTTTAATCCTTTCAAAGCAATTGTTGGCTAAGTCCTATTTGGAGATGTTGCTGCAACAAGCATGGTGTTTATTTTAGCCTTTAAAAAAAAAAAAGTCTATGTGCAACTATTTTAGAGAAGTTACTAAAAATGCAAGTTGCATGTTGTCAATTCATCCTTTTAGTTAAACTAAATGAACAAGATATGATATGTTACTTCCCAAAATAAGGCTTTTAATTAACTAGATCATGAAATGCATAAAATTTGCCTTAAATACCATCCTACATGTCATGCCCAACTTTTGGGCACGAACGGAAATTTTTTATTTTTATTTTTTTAAATACTTAACTAATTATCGACTAACTAATTTAAAATAATGCAACTTAGTACGAATAGCTTAAATAAATAATGCAATTTGGGTTAGGTCTTAACTATATTTGTGTCAATCGGGTAATTAAATTCAATTTAGTAACTAGGTTCACTCAGTTACCAACGAGCTAGTATTTCCCCAAAGGGGTAATCACTAAGCTTCATCAATAAATTAAAATCTTAATACAACGATTAATGTAAGCGTTTTAAAATTTATCGTATCCTCCTTAATCCACTAGAATTCTAAATCCAATTATCCTCGTAATTTAAAAAGCATTTTATTTAATTGAAACCTCTATATTTAAAATCACTTTATAATCTTTTACTTGACCTGACCCTCTTGGCCCTACTAGAAACTTAGTGTTGACACCCTCTTACTTTTATTAATTTAATCTAATCCTCCTAATATTAAAATCCTCCTATATAGCCTCCTCTACATGCTCAATATTTAATATGAGTATTCAAACTTACCTTTACATCTATCAATTTGATACAAACTAAATATCAATTTAACCCTACCATTTATATATATGTATAAATATATAAAATATATATATATATATATATATATAAATATATTTGTATATATATATATATATATATATATATATTTACATGTTTACCTATATATGTTCTTATAACTTTATAAAAATGAGATTATATTGATATACCAACATGGAAGGGGAAAAAGTGTTGTTGATCTCTCTTTTTGCTTGGTGAAATTAATTCCCTCTTTTTTTTTTTAAACCATACTTCCCTCCACCCCATCCTTTATTCTAAAGCTTGATGTGTTGCCCTAATTCGAACTCTCTACAACAACCCTAACACACCCTTCTTTTTTTTTTTATTGATTTTCTTTTGGTGCGGTGAGGGTGTGCGGAGAGGAAGGGGCGGCGGCCTGAGAGGCTTCGCGCAGGGCCGAGCGAGCCCGACCCCCTTCCACCCTTCCTTTTTTTTTTAGGTGCGTTGCTTGGGTTATCGGCGGAAGAAAGAACGAACCGGCGGCGAACGCAATACCTTAACGCTGCTGTAGCAGGGGAAACAAAGGGGAGACGGGGGTATGGGGCACCGCGGCGCGGCACCACCGGCTGCGGACGCCGCCGCCCGCAGGCTGCGGCCCCCGCAGTCTGCGGACGGCGCCGCCCGCAGTCTGCGGGTGCCGCAGGCTGCGGCCGCCGCCGCCTGCGAGCGCGCCCCCCCCCCCCCCCCCCCGTGAGCCTAAGGCACCGCTTCCTTGCTTAACGTTTTGCTGGGTGTTAGAGTATCACGCGGTAAACCCTGCGGAGAGATGTGGTCCGGCTGACATACGTTTGGGGTTTTTTTTTTTTGGTTTAATATATTTAACGATATATATATATATATATATATATTTATTTATTTATATGTATATATATATATATATAGATATATATATATATATATATATATATATATATATATATATATATATAGATATATATATATATATATATATATATATATATATATATATATACGTTCTGGTTATTTTTTTTTTTACTAAGTTAAGGCATTTCAGAGTTTACAATATGTCTTTCTTCTTTAAAAGAAACATTTATAAATAAATATACATATATATATATATATATATATATATATATATATATATTTGTGTGTGTTTATATAAATCTGGTAAAATAACATACATAAGAGTTTCTGTATGATAACAGGCAGATTCTCTTATAAAGGAATAAATAAACATATATATATAAATATATATATATATATATTTACATATATATATATATATATATATATATTTATACATATATTTAAATCTTATTATCAGTTTTCTTTTTTTTTTTTTTAATATTAAATCTGTAACCAAACTTCACTGTATTCTTTTATTATAACTGGTTTTAAAGGACAGAAAAATAAAATATGTATATCTTTTTTTCTTACTGTTTCTTTAAAACAAAAGAAATATGACTAGCTTCTTTTTTCTTTTTTTTTCCTCATTTACAAGATGGAGAGGCAAGTAGAGTTCAGTTTTATTACAGCTGCAACTAAAGTTGCCTAATATTCATTTAAACAACAACTTATATGATGTATTTTCAGAAAACAATACAATTTTCATCTCATTTCAAAAACTTAATAATACACATAAACAAACTTTCTGTCATAATGCAGTCCAGCAAGTAACTTTAACTTTATCTTAATATCTATAAGGAAATATTTCTTTTTCTTCATTACTTTGTAACACTAACTAGAGTGTGGACATTATACTTATTTATATTTTTTTTTGAAACTTATTACAAGTAAGATGAACACCAAGATTTTGGGCAATTAAACATTTACATTTTTCCTTTCCCATACATTGCCTTACTATTGGAAAATAAATACATCATTATCTATCTATTCCTTTTACAAGCTAACATGGAATACAAATTCCTCTTCCTTTGTGAATAATTACATTCTAGCTCTTTTCTTTTCTTTTCATTTACAACTCCAAAGAGAACATATTGTCATATTAACTAATTTCTGCAACATAAAACAGCAACTTAGTTCTTCATTCCTTCTTTTCCCATTCCCATGCAACCTGCATTTAAACACATTTTTGACCATGGGAAGCTCACCTCCCAGCCTAGGCTTACTAGAAGCCACCCCCGAGCTTGGAGAACCAAGCACTAGATGGGTTACAAACATGCAAAACCTCTACAAAACATAGGAACATATTTACAATCAAATTTCCCCTTCCCAAGCTTCACATTCACCACTTTCATGGTGACTCTTCCATGGGTGGAAGTGGACCAAGTACCTATGGGGAGAATGCATGCCAACAAACAATACTACATTAGCCACCCCATGGCAATACAAATGCAACCCAAATACTTTCACAACCTTATGCCCCCCAAAAAGGCTCAAGGCCATATATACTCCCCTTATGACCCCCAAATGCATACACAAGGCTATGCATCAAGGGTCACCAAGGACTCCCTTGAGAACACTCTCCATAAGGAGAGCCTCTCACCCATGGCTGTCAAACTCCTTCCACCCCAAGATCTTCTTACCCTCCCAAGGATAGGAGATCTTGGACACTCCCAAAAACCACAAGAACACAAACAAACACATAGAAAAGAAACTACACATAATAACTTCAACCAAAAACTTCATAAACACAATCTTACAAGCAACTCTTTCCTTTTCACAAAACAACACAACTATCATTTACAACATAACAAGAGAAAGAAGGGAGTAACTAACCTTATCCTGCCAAAAGGTTTGCTAACTTTAGTTGGGGATGAGCTGCCCAATTCCACACTAACTTTCTCCAAAATTCCACTAAAAATGCCAAACTCCTACTAACTTTTTCAAAACAAGCAAAATCTCCAAGAAAGGAGAGTGGGTGATTACCCACTAAGTTTGCAAATTCTTGCCTAAGAAGGCCTCTCACACACTTCCCAACCCCTTGGGTGAGGTGTGAGTTCCTATTGGTTGCCCTTCCCAAACTCTTGCACATTACTCAAATTGGAAAGGGAAAAGGTGGAAGAGGATGGGGAAGAGAGTTTAACTCCTAAAGGGAAGGTTCTCTATCCTAGGGAGAACTTTCTAAGTTCAATTTTCGTGCATCTTGAAAACACCACTTTTTGAAGTGACTTCATAGTCACATGGGAGAAGCCACATGTTGCAAAACACCCCTAACCCATAGGTATACCCTTAGGACCTTTGGAAAAGCCTAAAAACTTACCCTAGGAGTCCATTAAACCCTTTGGAAACCCCACTGAAGTTTACCTACGGGTCAAGCTTGAGTTGACCACTCCCATTACTCCCTACCCAAGACAAATTTGGGACCACACTCATGTTTTTGAATGGCTTTGGTAGAAACAAAACTCCCTCCAAGAGATAAGTCAACATCAATGACACTTAATCAGCACATGTGTCAAGTGACACAACAAAAATACAATATAAAAATCACACATGGAAAATTGGTCTCTTGAAGGATTACACAATTACATATAAATTAAATTTTACACTCAAGCATTATACACATCACAAATAAAATACATTACAAGAGGAGGGGTGTTGTCTCTCCAAATAGACAACTCCCGGCTTATCAAACGCACATTGGTCTAGGCTTGGTTCTCCATTAAATTCCATGGTCACATGGATAATTTTCCTGCGCATCTCAATTAACACATTAGTAACTCCAAATAATCACAATTATTCATAATCAAATACATGGATTCCATTGCAAATCAAACACTCATACATTAGGCAACAATAATTCAATATCTCATTTGGTTTCAAATTCAATTTCACATAAACACTTAACATAATTTCCCAAAATTGAACCATTCATAAATAAGCATCATTTTCTTTCATCAAAATAAAATCCTACAAATTCCCAATAATGGCATTCACCATCCTAATGTAATTCTATTCTAGAAATCATATCTAAAGTTTCATAATCATCATGCATGAAATAAAACATCAACATATGTCAGTGCGGTCCAAATCATGGGATCATATAAGTTCTAAGTCCATAATGCATAAAATAAAGCAACCATAATAGTCTCAATATGCAGATAACTGAAAATGTCAAACTAAATCGGGGTAGGGCCTCACACCCTCCCCCTCTAGGCATGAACTTCCTCCTGGAGTTCATCAAAAAGGTGGGGGTACTGTGATCTCATAAGTGCTGCATCCTCCCATGAGGCTATGACCTCATCATAGCAATCCCACTAGACTCTAACCTGGTCCAGCTCTCGCCCTCGAAGGCTCAGCGTCCGGCGTGCCAAAATGTGAATGGGCTCCAAAGCTAGCTGCCTGTCCGACTCCACCTGCAAGGCATACCAATCTAGAATATGAGACTCATCATAGATATACTTCCTCAAAACTGAAACATGAAACACATCATGGATGCGTGACAGGCTAGGTGGCAATGCTAGATGGTAGGCAACTGGCCCTATCCTCTCAAGGATCTCAAATGGTCCTACAAATCGAGGTGCGAGCTTAGAACCCTTTCCATAACGGATTGGACTCTTATGCGGTCGCACTCTCAAGAAGACTCTATCTCCAACTGAGTAGCTACGATCAACCCTCTTTGCATCTGCATATTTCTTCTGTCTATCCTGTGCCTCTCGAAGACGCTGCCTAATCAAATCCACCTGCTACTCCATATCCCGAACTATCTCTGGACCAATAGCAACTCTGTCCTCTATGCGGTCCCAACTCAATGGTGTCCTACAAGGCCTGCCATATAATGCCTGATAGGGTGGCATTCCCAAGGACGTGTGATGCCCATTGTTATAGGCAAACTCCACTAAGGGAAGATACTCTTCCCATCTGGACTGGTGATCCATGACGTACATGCGAAGCATATCCTCTAACACCTGATTAACTCTCTCTGTCTGGCCATCCGTCTCCGGATGATAGGCTGTACTAAAATTGAGCTTGGTACCCATAGCTGCTTGTAATGCCTTCCAAAAAGAAGAAGTGAAGAGGGTATCCCTGTCAGAAATGATCTTACGTGAAACACCATGAAGTCTGACAATGTCTCGCAAAAACACCTATGCTACTGCTGGTGCTGTGAAAGTGGTACGAACTGGTGAAAAGTGAGCCACTTTGGTCAACTTGTCAACCGTCACCAAGATGGCATCATGGCGGCGAGATGACATAGGGAGACCAATGATAAAGTCCATGGATATAGTGTCCCACTTCCACTCTGGTATAGCATGAGATTGGAGCAACCCACCTGGATGGCTGTGCTCCGCCTTGACTCTCTGACACTCAAGGCATCGGGCTACCAACTCGATGATAAGCTGTCGCATTCCTGGCCAATGATATAGTTCTCTCAAGTCTGCATGCAACTTCTTGACACCGGGATGTGCTGCATAAGGAGCTCTATGAGCCTCTGTGATAATGATCTCCCGCAATCCCTCGTAAGAAGGTACATAGATGCGCCCTCTATGGCGTAATAAACCATCGGACTCTAAGGAATAATCCACATATTTCCCTTCCAAAGTTCCCTGAGATCGAATAGCCTGGCAAACCTCTAAATACCATCTGTCCTCTGGTAATTGCTGCATGATCTGATCTCTCAAATCCGTGCTCATAGACATGGTGAATACCTCATGACGTCTCCTACTCAAAGCATCTGCAACTACATTTTCTTTCCCTTTGATGTAGTGAACATCAAAATCATACTCACACAAGAATTCCATCCATCTCCTCTGACGTGCATTAAGATTCGGCTGAGTAAATATGTACTGAAGGCTCTGATGGTCTGAGTGCAACTCAAAATGATGACCCAAAAGGAAATGTCTCCATCTCACAAGTGCATGCACCACGACTGCAAGCTCAAGGTCATGAGTAGGGTAATTAAGCTTGTGAGTCTTGAGTTTCCTAGACTCAAACGCTATAGCTCTGCCATTCTGCATAAGTACTGCTCCTAAACCATCTAAGGAAGCATCTGTGCAAACCATGAAATCAGCTGATGGATCTGGTACTACAAGAATAGGTGCGGTAGTAAGTGCCCTTTTAAGTTCCTGAAAGGCCTTCTCACACTTCTCCGTCCACTCAAACTTCTTCCCTTTGTGCTGAAGAGAAGTGATAGGATGAGCAATTCTAGAGAATCCCTTGACAAAACATCGGTAATAACCTGCTAAGCCCATGAAGCTCCTGACCTCTGTCACACTGGTAGGTGCTGGCCAATCCATAATTGCTTTGATCTTGGATGGGTCCACTGAGATCCCATCACCGGATATAACGTGACCAAGGTACTTGATCTCAGTTTTAAAGAAAGCACACTTCGACAAACTGCCATACAACTGATTTTCCCTCAAACACTGCAAAACCTGCCCCAAGTGTTCCTCATGTTCCTCCTCATTCCGTGAATATATCAAAATGTCGTCAAGAAACACAATCACAAAGCGGTTGAGGAATGTACGGAATAATCCATTCATGAGACTCATAAAAACTGCTGGGGCATTCGTAAGACCGAAAGGAACCACGGTGAACTCATAGTGGCCATATCTGGTGCGAAATGCGGTCTTGTGGATATCACTTTCCACTATTCTCAACTGATGGTACCCTGATTTTAGATCAATCTTGGAAAATGCTTTGGCACCTTGAAGTTGGTCAAACAAATCATCGATCCTGGGCAATGGATAACGATTCTTGATGGTTACTTTGTTCAACTGACGGTAGTCCATGCATAATCGGAGAGATTCATCCTTCTTCTTCATGAAGATGACTGGTGCACCCCAAGGGGATACACTAGGGCGAATGTGGCCCTTCTCTAGGAGTTCCTCAAGCTGAATCTTGAGCTCATTAAGCTCATTTGTAGTCATTCTATAAGGTGCTCTTGAAATTGGTTCGGCTCCTGGAACAAGGTCTATATGAAAATCAATCTCTCTACGGGGCGGCATCCCAGGTAACTCTGAAGGAAAGACATCTGCAAATTCTCTAAGGATAGGATGGTCGTCAATAGATGGTTCCTTCTCCTCTTCTTCTTCTCTATCACTAATGGTGATGGCAAATAACTGACATCCCTTTTGCATGCTCCGCTTAAGCTGCATGGCGGAGATCATACAAAGAGACACGGGTCTCTGAATTCCAGTGATCACTATAGGTGAGCAATGGTCATCCTCACACTCGATCTTTTTCAGGCGACAATCCATCTTGGCTCTGTGGGCATAAAGCCAATCCATGCCAAGTACAATGCCATATGATCCAAGTGGTGTAACTCTAAGGTCTACTAAGGTGGTGATATTACCAATCTGAAGCTGACATCCCTTAACCTCTGATTCCACTGACACTCTAGCCCCTGAAGCTAACTCCACTTCCCAACTGACCTCTTGCCTAGTTGCCACTAGCCCGCAACGCTCCACAACCAATGGAGATATAAAAGAATCAGTAGCTCCTGAATCAAATAATATAGATACACTGCTACCTCTGATCATACCTACTACCTCAACAACCGTGGCCTGATGCTTTGCCTGGCGGTTGTCAACCGCTGCGAAGACTCTGTGGGACTTGCCCATGTCCCCAACTGTCGGCTCTGATGCTGCCATCCTCTGATTCCCTGTCATCTGACCCTAAGGACACTCTCTCGCTATGTGTCCCATGGCTCCACATGTGAAGCAAGGGCCTCGTGCCTGAAACTGTACTCCCTGAGGTCTGGAGAAAGACTGTCCCCCTGTCCTACTAGAACCACTGTACCCACCTCTAGAGGACTGCTGAGTCCTAGTCGGAGGTGTGTAAGGAGCCTGAGATTTTTGATCTCGCCTCTGACCCTGTGACTGCCACTACTTGGGCTTTGTGCTCTGCTGATTTTGCGGGGGCTTTTGCCTCTGGTTTTGCTGTGACTGCTGCGGAGGAGGGGGTTTGGAGAACCCCGATGAGTGCCTGTTGTTACCTTTCCAATGGGGTTTCTAAAACCCATAAGTCTGTGGTGAAGGGTTACGGTTTTGAAACCGATCCTTCGAGTCATGTGGTCTGGCCTGAATCTCCTCGGCTATCAAAGCCTTCTCCACGGCAACCCGGAGGCTCCCTGGAGCGGCCATTCTCACTGGTCCTGCTATGCCGGAATTCAATCCTCTGATAAATCGGTTGACGAGAAGTTTTTCATCTTTCAGGTAGTCTACATAAGGTAAGAGTTCAAAGAACTTGTTCTCGTACTGTGTCACTAACATACCCTTCTGCTGGAGGTCATGAAACTCATCCACCCTATGCTGTCTAAAATGCTCTGATAAATACCTCTCCCTGAACCTC